>NC_090239.1:9268822-9577156 GCF_024489055.1 Chanodichthys erythropterus
TATATCCACACAACAGTGTTGTTGTGAGGAACAGAAACTAAGTAATTATTCACTGATTTTTATACAGTGTTATACAGAGTGAATTAAACTTTAGAACCGATTGTGTTTGTGAATGGGATTAAAGGGTTAGTTCACCCAAAAATGTAAATTCTGTCATTTATTACTTACCCTCATGCCGTTCCACACCCATAAGACCTTCATTAATCTTCGGAAAACAAATATTATTTTTGTTGAAAATCCGATGGCTCCGTGAGGCCTGCGTGGGGAGCAATGACATTTCCTCTCTCAAGATCAATAAAGGTACTAAAAACATATTTAAATCAGTTAATGTGAGTACAGTGGTTCAATATTAATATTATAAAGCAATGAGAATATTTTTGGTGCGCCAAAAAAAAACTAAATAACGACTTATATAGTGATGGCCGATTTCAAAACACTGCTTCAGGAAGTTTCGGAGCGTTATGAATCAGCGTGTCACGTGATTTCAGCAGTTTGGCAGTTTGACACGCGATCCGAATCATGATTCGACATACTGATTCATTATGTTCCGAAGCTTCCTGAAGCAGTGTTTTGAAATCGGCCATCACTATATAAGTCGTTATTTTGTTTTTTTGGCGCACCAAAAATATTCTCAGTGCTTTATAATATTAATATTGAACCATGTGCTCACATGAACTGATTTAAATATGTTTATAGTACATTAATGGATCTTGAGAGAGGAAGTGTCATTGCTGGCTATGCAGGCCTCACTGAGCCATCGGATTTCAACAAAAATATTTTAATTTGTGTTCTGAAGATAAACAAGGTCTTACGGGTGTGGAACAGCATGACGGTGAGTAATAAATTACATTATTTAAATTTTTGGGTGAATTAATCCTTTAACTGATTCATTGAAAAGGTCCAATCGATTTGAATCGATTCAAACGAATTGTTACAAATTCGAACTACAAGATCTCTAATGAATGCCATGTTCCACTGAGATCAAGGCTGGATATTAAACTTTGTAGAGAGAATAACAAGTTGAATTTAAAACTTAGAAAAGGCCTATAGCACATATGTCATTTTGATGGGAAAAAAATACTGTTTTGCTGTTCACAGAGCCTAAGAATGTGTGATTTCTCAGAACATAAAGGTCCTGTCAGGTACTAGGGACATTTTATGTGTTAAAAATAACACTTAATTTACAGCATCTTAAAAGGGGTGGTTGATAATGATTTCACTTTTTTAACTTTATTTAGTGTGTAATGTTGCTGTTTGAGCATAAACAACATCTGAAAGTTGTGATGCTCAAAGTTCAATGCAAAGGGAGATATTTTCTTTTAAAGAATTCTCTGTTTAAGGACTACAACAAGCTTTTTCCCGGGTTAGTGACATCACTCATAGGGACATCACTAAACCTAAAATGTATATAAACCAGGGGGCGAGGCCATGTTGGGCTGCTTTAGAGAAGAGGAAGAGCTGTTATAGTAGAGTGTTGTTGCCATGCCGTCATTTTACGCTGGACTGCTTCACAAACGAGGGTCAGTTTAACACTGGATTTGCGCAAAAGATTAACATGACGCCACATGCTAGCCTATAAGTTGAATCAACTCCACAGCAACTACATAAATTTATCCACTAACTGTTCAGAAACATCCAGTTTCATTCTAAATATTGTAACTTCTTCCTGAGTCTCTCCATCAGTGTCGACTCTGGTTTGAACAATGTAAGGCTGAACACCATTACTGACAATCCTCATTTTGGCTGCGTGAGATTCTCCAGCTTTGTTGTTGTTGAGCAACCGAAGTGCAAGCTGTTAAAGCTCCGCCCTCTTCTGGAAAGTGGGCCGGGACCAGTAGATCATTAAAGGGACACACACAAAAATGGCATGTTTTTGCTCGCACCCAAATAGGGGCAAATTTGACAAGCTATAATATATGATTAGTGGGGTATTTTGTGCTGAAACTTCACAGACACAGACACATTCTGGGGACACCAGAGACTAAAACTTGTCTCCACTTTGAGATAATAATAAATAAAGTTAAACTGAATAAAATTATAGTTTAATTAATAACCTCCAGCCAATTTGTTTTATCAAGAGATTATTTTTTGCAGCCTTTTTTGCATTGTTGTACGTTTACCCTCTAAATGTGCATAAACAAAGTGATCTCTCTCAACAAATGTTTGTTTTGCATGCAACAGTAGATAGGTGAATATGAGGTCTGAATCTTCAAAAAAGAAAAAAGACCTGGAGGGATTTTGAATAAAACCAACAGAGGGAACATTATAAAGTGCAGCAATGATTAAGAGGGGAGAAAAATAAGAAAATTAATACTTTGTGTGGGTTTTGGGTGGGAAGAACAGAGTATTTCCCTCACAAATAACCGTGATTAATGCACCCACTACTCGAAAAAAGTTTATGGATATTTCCAGAAAACCTAACAATTTAGAAAGTTACATCTAAGCATTATTTCACACGGAAACCAAGAAAAACTAATATATATACCATGGAAACCATAAAAGTCCAAGAATATTTATGAAATGCATTGATGCAATACATTAGATGAAACAGCCATCCACTCTATAGCATTTATGGGAAGGCATGAGTTCAATTACTTTCAATAAAAACAAATAGAGCAGAGCGTAATAGATTTAGTTGCTTCATGTTTGCTCATAATAATAAAGCTGTACAGCTGGGAAGCCCAGCATGAGTGACCTTCTCCTAGTGGCATGCAAAGTCACCCACGGAGTCTTCGCACCCACACAAGCACGCATACATTACCCTCTCAATCCTCCCTTTCTTCCGCTACACTCATGACCTGATCATTGGCACTGACGTGTTTTACAGTCGTTTTATATCTCTGTGCTGCAGAGACACCTGCTATACGATGATCTGTGATTGTAATGGGGGAAACAAGAATTTTACTGGTGCACCACTTTGATGGATGCGGTGTTGTCATGGCAACACAATGGTTAAACTGCCAGCAGTACCTCCAACACTCACAGCATATTTAAGGATTTTTAAGAGACAATTGTCTTTGTGCTCTCTGTAAAATTGGGTCATGAAAGGGGGATGGGGGGGGGAGTAATAACCTGAAAAGTGGCATTGTCTAGAAATGACATTAAAAAGGACAATTTTAAAAAGAGATAACATAGAAAGTACACTTCTGGGCAAAATAAAAAGGGCTAAACACTAAGCTTTTAACTGTCTTAACCACAAATTATTGGTCAGGAAATATAGGTCAAATGCACTACTTAAAAAGCCATTGCTGTCACAGAAAAACATTGCAAAGACAAGTGACTTGAGAACAAGTCCATTAGGCTCATGTTTTGGGCTGATCAGAGTCCAAATTTGAACCCTATATATTTGGACTCACATTAAATTAAAACGAACTGGGAGACATTTTTCAACTACTCATGAATTGTTTGAAGCCATTAACATTGAGTGAAAACAACACTGACTCTTCTTCCAGTAAAAAGCTGTCTGCAAGTTTTACCCACACTGCTTAACCATTAGGGGAAGGCTATTTCACGCTAAGATACTTTATCTACAGTATTTGCTCATTTCCTGACCAGTGATTAAAATGGTTAAGACCATTAAAAGACCACTAAATATTTTTTGCCAAGGCCCATTTTTTTGCCCAGGAGTGTTTGTTTTATCTTGGCAACAAATACACCAGTGAGACATAATATTTTGCAAAGTCTTTCTTTTTACACGGCCACACAAAAATCCACATCTCCACACAGATTTGAGGGTTCAGTCTGTCTATCATGACTTGTCTTTACCCAGAGGCATCATCTCTCAGTTCCATTAACCCCCTCTACAGCAGCCAATCCCCATTCAGTTGGTATGGAAACAGATAAAAAAGAAGAACGGAATAAGCCTCTCTTTTTTTTCTTCTGCATATACTGTTAACAAATATTAAAGTACTAGTTCTCACAAATATTTGTTGCTCTTATGTTGTATGTTAATTCTGGAAGACAAATGGAGATATTTGTGACCAATGACTGTCATGGTCCAAAAAAAAAACAAAAAAAAAAAACATAAAAGTGGTCCATAGGATTCAAGCACTTTATTCCATGTCATGCACTTATAGCATTTTTTATGCTTGACAGCCTATGGTCACCATCCACTTTCACTGTAAAGTAAAGAGCCGCATTAATATTTTGCTGAACATTTCCTTTCATGTTCCACAGAAGAATATGGGTTTGGAGCAATATAAGGTTGAGGAGTGGTAACACTTTACAATAAGCTTCCATTTGTTAATGTTACATTAGTTAACGTGAACTAACAATGACAAAATATTTCTAAAGCATGTATTCATTTCAGTTAATGTTATTTTCAACATCTGTTATTTAATGGATTTGAGCTAACATGAAAAAACATATATATGTTATTAACTCTATAAATCCTACTGTATCTTATTATTTACATATAATTTTCTAAGGCCCCTAAATTAGCATGATCAAAACTTGAAAAAATTGTACATAATCTATTACATGCCTTATGCAAGTCTTTCAGTATAATTGTAAAAATCCATCTTTAGTTTGTGGCTCATGTGTCTTTTTGCTCTGAATTCTTTACTATTTTTATAAAGTAAATTTAAAAATACATGTTATATTGTTAGAAATATTACAAGATGACGATTTACTGGACGGAAAATCTTAGGTTTAAAATGATAATTCACATAAGTTTAAGAAAAATCATGTTAAAATGTAAGTATCAAACACCATACATCAGGATATCGAGGAACCTTTAGTAAATGTCTTAATCATCATTGTATTGCATTGCATTGTTTTGTTCCCCACAATACAAATTACAGAGGTTTGATAATTTTTTTTAAAAACTGAGCATTTAAATATCATCTTACTAAGACATTATTGGAAATGAAGAGTGAAAACTATTCTGATATACTGCTATAAAGATCTTGTTTATTTACATTACAAACTATCAGAATTTTCAGCCATGTAAATATCAGCAATGGCACCAAATTGCGTTGCTTATATTGGGACTCCTTGATTATGAACTCCATATTCTGCCATATATGAGGCATAAAAGATGTATCAAATATGACACTCAACAAACAACATATTGCAACTTGACTTTGATTTTGTCTAAAGGTTCAAAAAAAATATGTCAGGCTATACAGGGTCAACTAACGGTAACAAAGATTAATAAATATGTAACAAATGTATTGCTCATTGTTAGTTAAAGTGATACCGATTGAGTAAATGATAACAGAATTTTCATTTTTGATGAACTATTCTTTTAAAGACTACCAGTCATTACAGACAAAAGGTCCAAGGGACAAATGGCACATGAGCATGAAGGTGAGATATTAGATATATGTATCAACAATTTAGCTTATTCAGACAGGTCTGAACTAATACAGTATGTATGCGCCAGTCCTCTAGCATCATGTTTTGGAGTTTAAAATCATAACCTGTCTGTTATGTTTATCATCACATTTAGCATGTTAATTTAACTGCCATATACACACACAAAAAGAGAATGCAATCCTTGTGTATTTTTAATTTTTTATGTATTATTTCAAATTTCCAACATGATATAGACTTCCTTATTCAGTTAAATATTTATAGTTGAATACAAAAATACTCAGACTTCCTTGCTCCCTCTATCTGTATCCTTCCCTAGAGTTTGGCAGCGGGACAACAGCAGAACGTTTAGCGCTGGCTGCCACAGGCACTCTGGATGCTGTTGTAAGATAGCGTTTGAAGTGGCGCATGCTGTCGAAGATGCGAGCAGCTTAATCGAGGGTTGTTCTTCTGTTAATGGAGGATCTTAACTACTTTACTAATGTAGCAAGCATCAATCTTGTTTCACAATAAATTCGTTTAGAATGAGAATGAAATTGATTTGCTCCATTAAGGCTTTGAAATAACCAGTTAAATATGGTTTAGATAGATAGATAGATAGATAGATAGATAGATAGATAGATAGATAGATAGATAGATAGATAGATAGATAGATAGATAGATAGATAGATAGATAGATAGATAGATAGATAGATAGATAGATAGATAGATAGATAGATAGTCTACAAAACATTGCAAATGCCTATTTAGTTGCATTCATTTTTTGCAGCTTATTCAAAATCTTTTTGCATCCACTCACAAGAGCACCACAGAGGGCTTTTGTCTGCTGATCAAAGAAAAACAATAAACCCCTCCTCTAAAATAAGCTAAAACATCAGCTTCAAAAATGCATACTAAGTCTTTAATTTGAAGTATGTAAAATATGCAAGATTTATAGCCTGGGCATATAAAAAGACCAAAAGTAATGAGTCCTGGCAGACCTTTGATTTATATGTCAATCTGACCTGACACGCCTGATGCAGAGGTTGCTGAAGAAGGAGATATTTGTGCTTTTCCAGCACATACTACATCCGTCTCTCCATCTCTGGTCCCCTTGTGCCTCCTTTGCTGACACTTCGTTTGTGACCAATAGATAATGGGCAGAATATGAATTCTCTGTGTCAGGAGGCAACAACAGAAAATGGAGAGACATCACCTCTCTTCCCATGGTAGCATCTCTAGACAAATACTCTCATTAATAGCTCCCCGGTCTCCTAAACCACTCTTCCACTAGCAAGATTATCAAGATAATGGGTTTGGCTTTAATAATTAGCACTTAAGACTAATTGTCTAACTAGCTGAAAAAGCAAATAAACATTGCAGCTTTGGGATAGGCAGTATCTAATGAAATCATTAGAGGTGGTGAAATAAAAACATTTGAGAAGATATACTGCCATCTAGTGCACAAAGGAGTAGTGAACTATAAAAATAACATATCCAGTGTACAAGAATGTTTCTTTTGTAAAGTTCCTATAAGCTAGCTTTGAACGATATACTGTAGTGCAAAGAAGCAACCTATTGTTTACACATGAAAACTAATGTTTAATGTAAAATTTGATAAAGGAAAGAATATTATAAATCCACAATGTGCTTGGACTTGATCATATTTAATCACTTCTGCGTAATAAACCTAAACCAATTCAAATTAACCGCTTGTTTTTGTTAAAAATATTATGTGACAAACAGGCAGACACCTGGGAGCTTTGTTCACGTCCTACCATTTTAAGCTCCGGATATTCCGCCTCTTTTCTATGACGTAACATGAGTCACACAGGCCTCCCCGAATAAGCGCTTCCAGAGAACATGATTGACACGGACATTGGCCAATGAGCGTACGAGCTTTGGCAGCTATGGCGTCTGTGCCCCGTCTGCTGATTTGCAACCCGCCGAAATAGGATCGGTGAAGAAGGGGACCTTCGAGCGGTTCGCCATGGACTGTTCTAGGATCAGTAAGGTTTAAATACGACTCTAACTATAGAGCGGTAAGTAAGAATACTGTCAGTAACTTGTGTCTGATTCAAGGTTAGCGTTCGTAACCAGAACAGTTCGAATAAAACGGTGGTTTGGACGTTTTTTAGCACATGAATACGGTGGAATATCAAGTTTCAAACATGATGGTGGCTTTGGCCTGTTCTACTGTTGATCAAAACAAGTAGATTATCATTCCTCTCAAAGTCAACACTGAGTTATGCAGGCTTTATGTGTATAAGATTTCTCATTATGTGAAATAGACGCAACATTTTAGCACATACTCATACTTTATCAGATGTAAGTGTTGCAGCCCAGTTGTATTTTCTGGGTGGTTTTAATGCTCAAGAGTGTGAAGAAACATACCGTCGCGCGCTGACATGCACGCGCTCCAAAGTTCAGCCGTCTCGCGCAGAGGTGACGCTGTCAAAAAATGTCATGTGGGTTCACTTTCTCACCTGTATATTTGACAAAATATATGATAATGTTGATGTTTTAAAACATCATTGTAACCATAAGGTAATGAGGTTGTTCTGTTTTTTGTTTGTTTTTGTTTTTTATAAGTCAAAGCATGGGAAAAGCAAAACAAATTTTGTATAAAATTGTTGTGAACAATATGAAACATCTTGTTCTTGTGGCACTGAATTAAAAAAAGAACAAAAAACATTACAAAATATAGAAATGTCTGAATATACTGCTTAAAAGGCTATGAAATTGGCAAAGTTAAATGAAAATTGACTATTATTTAGTTTACTTTCCTAAAAACATGTTCCTAAATTGTTAGCGTTCATAAACTTTCATCAAACTTAGAAACTTGGCTCCACCTCTGAAAAACTTACTGTAAACATGTAAAAATACATGTTATATTGTTAGTAATATTACAAGATGACGATTTACTGGATTGAAAAACTTTTTAAACGTTTTAAATGATAATTCACATAAGTTTAAGAAAAATCATGTTAAAATGTGAGTATCAAACACGATACATCAGGATACCTTTAGTACATGTCTTTATCATCATTGTATTGCATTGCATTGTTTTGTTCCCCACAATAAAAATTACAGAGGTTTGATAAAAACAAAAAAGAACTGAGCATTTAAATATCATCTTACTAAGACATTATGGGAAATGAAGAGCTATAAAGATCTTGTTGATTTACATTACAAGCTACCAGAATTTCATCATACTTTTTGGCCATGTAAATATCAGCAACGGCACCAAATTGCATTGCTTATATTGGGACTCCTCGATTATGAACTCCATATTCTCCCATCATACTATATGAGGCCTAAAAGATCAAAAAGAACAAACAACATATTGAAACTTGACTTTGAATTTGTCTAAAGGTTCAAAAAACGGCACAATTTGCAGCCATTTCTTGTTCCTAAATTGTTAGCGTTCGTAAACTTTCACTAAACTACACATTTTTAATATTTTCTTCTTTGTTAGATACAAAGTTGCATTAAAAAGCTGATGATCATAGTGCTGGTGAGAGGGAAAAGATGGATCCGTCTGCAGGTATGCACATGTCCGCTGTTCCCCAGAACAGTGATGTCGTCCACGTCTCTGTCAGTAACCCCATTATAACCATGTATCAGCCGCAACAACAACCTCCAAACATCGCACAAATCATCACACAGCATGTGGTACCTCAAGAAGTCTCCTGTCAGGCTATACCGCACACAGTCCCATCGCACATCCACATGCCAACTCACATCCAGACTCAATCACACGTCCAGCCTGCTCCACATCTGCAGAACCCACCGCAAGGCCATGTGGAAGTACAGGCTCATATTCCAACTCAAGGCCACGTATCAACACAAGGTCCGTCAGAAGGCCAGAGTGCCGCATCGTCTCAAGATGGTGCAGCAAACTCACTGCAGGTCCCTTTTGCAGAGGTAGCCTCCCTGCTGGACCCTAACATGAAGAGCTCAAAGGCTCGCAAGTACCATATTCATTATGATGAGGTGAAGAGGAGATTGGAACCGCCTGAGAAGATGTCTCTCCGCTCTCTTGCTGCCTACACGAGAGTGAGTCGAGGTCCAGCTAGTAAGAAAACACTCTTAGAGTCCCTAAATGTCTTTGGACTGTCACCAAGCACCAACACGGCAGTGTCCAGTTCCTTTTCCAAGCTAACTGAAGGTAAGTCTGGATCATATACTTAAAAAAAAAAAAAAAAAAAAAAAAGAAGAAATTTCTTATTGAGAATTCATGTTGTTCCAACCTGTATGACTTTCTTCTGTGGAACATAAAAGAAGGTATTTTGATTGTTTTAGTGTTTTTTTTTTTTTTTGCACATACAATGAAATTCATCAGTGTTGTTTCATTGTATGGGCAAAAAAAACACTAAACTATCAAAATTCCATCTTTCATGTTCCGCCGATTAAATAGCAGGGTACAACAGGGCTGAATGCACACCTTAAGAAAAAATATGCTTTTCACTACACCCATAATTTATGATTGCAGAAAAAATATATATGTTTGTATTGACAGTGTTGGGGGTAACGCATTACAAGAAACTTGAGTTATGTAATCAGATTACTTTTCCAAGTAACTAGTAAAGTAACGCATTACTTTTTCAATTTGCAACAAAATATCTAAGTTACTTTTTTTTCCAAATAATGAAACGCAAGTTTATTTTTCTCACTGAAAGCTCTCCTGTCCCCTTGTTGAGAGAAATAAAGTGCAGAGGTGTTGTGTTAAACTACACAAATATACTTTATGTATTTAATCTAACTTTATTAACCAATGTCTTTGCTGCTGACCTTCAATGATCAAATTTAACCATACTAATAAGCAAAAATGATTTTCGATTAGATTTAGAAATAAGAGGGTTGAACGTCCTTCTCCTGTATCCTATTCTTCTTTAATCCAGAATTTCAGCACAGCTGAAATTTTTGAGCTGTTAAATATGCCTTTCCTTCAGCTCGAGGCTTATTTAATTTTTGGTGTGAAAGGGCCTTAACCTTTGCTAAAAATAGAACTTTTTTGTTGTTATTAAAACGCAAACAAGCAAGCCTAGTCCAGAGAAAAAGTAATGCAAAAGTAATGTAATGCAATACTTTTTCTAAAAAGTAACTAAGTATCGCATTAGTTACTTTTTAGTGAGTAATATTGTAATGCATTACTTTTAAAAGTAACTTTCCCCGACACTGTGTATTGAACATTTATGGAGCAACAGATTTAGTGTGAAAATAAATCATAAAAGTGGTTTATTTTGTTTTAATAACTAATAAATGTATGAGGTGGCGAGGGGGCCTTTTACCCCACACACGGGGCAAAATACTTTACATATACAAATACTTTAGCTAAAATAGTATGTTTTTAATAATGTCTAAGTTAATACTTCAAAAACATTCATTTTAGCTAAGTTTGTTCTGTTTTCTGTTTATTTTGATAAAATAATTTTTGTTCAGTAAATGTAGTGTCATTAAAATATGTTAATATAAAAATATATTTTAAAAATACAGAAACAAAATTATTTTAAAAAGTAAAGATTCTGAAAGCATTGAAAGAGATCCCATAATAATTTAATATAGATTTACTTTTGTAACAATAAATTATATTCTATTATATGATATGATTAATATCATATTTTTTAATATAATGGTTTCATTATATCTCTAAGCTGGACACCTAACTTAATAAATTATATTTACCATCTCAATCTAACCATGTCATGTCAACAAATGAAAAAGTCATCCAGATATTTATTGTCATGTTAATTATTGTGCTTTCGCCACAACAGCAGGGGTCCTTTTTACCCCAAACACCATACTTTTACATATTCTTCTGTTATTGAAAAACTGTTGATATCATTACTTTGAACAAAACTGAAAATCGTTAACAAGTCCTTTGTCTCAAAATATATTCAATAATTGTAGCGATTCTTATTTGCTACTTAAAGGTGCCCTAGATTCAAAAATTGAATTTACCTCGGCATAGTTGAATAACAAGAGTTCAGTACATGGAAATGAAATACAGTAAGTCTCAAACTCCATTGTTTCCTCCTTCATATATAAATCTCATTTGTTTAAAAGACCTCCTTGTTTAAGAGACAGAATCTCAACATAACACCGACTGTTACGTAACAGTCGGGGTGTACGCCCCCAATATTTACATACTGATGCCAGCCCATGTTCCCAACATTATGAAAGGCATTAGACAAGGGCAGAACGTCTGGATCTGTGCACAGCTGAATCATCAGACTAGGTAAGCAAGCAAGAACAATAGCAAAAAATGGCAGATGGAGCAATAATAACTGACATGATCCATGATATCATGATATTTTTAGTGATATTTGTAAATTGTCTTTCTAAATGTTTCGTTAGCATGTTGCTAATTTACTGTTAAATGTGGTTAAAGTTACCATCGTTTTTTACTGTATTCACGGAGACAAGAGCCGTCACTATTTTCATTATTAAACACTTGCAGTCTGTATAATTCATGAACACAACTTCATTCTTTATAAATCTCTCCAACAGTGTAGCATTAGCCATTAGCCACGGAGCACAGCCTCAAACTCATTCAGAATCAATGTAAACACAAAATTTAATTTGCTCATTTCTAATTATGCCCCAAAATAGGCAGTTAAAAAAATTAATTAAAAAAAATCTATGGGGTATTTTGAACTGAAACTTCACAGACACATTCAGGGGACACCTTAGACTTATATTACATCTTTTAAAAAAAGTTCTAGGGGACCTCTAAATCTACAACATTTTAAAAAACATCAAATATTAGATCAAATTAGAATCAAATTTGTGCTGCTGTCCACGTTTGCGTCAAGGATCAGCCACATTTCCACGTTTCAAAGTTTTTGTGCCATCTAGTGGTTAGAGGAAAATAAAATCAAAGGCGCCTTTTACCCCCGTGCGCATTTAGCCCAGTTTACCCTAGATCAGACAAGTTTGGAACAATATGAGGGTGAGTAAATGACTGAATTTGCATTCCTTTTAACCACCACATGAAATGAATATAGACACTAGATTGAAGCAAAATAATTCTACATAACTACATGGATTTTCATTATTTTCAGGTGACACAGCAGCCCTTTGCAAAGACATGAAGGATTTTGCGCTGCAGTATGTAGATTATGAGAATATGGCTAAACAGTTGCTACCTGAAACAAACCAGGTGCAGCATTGGTCAAAAATCATTGAAACAAGGTAAAGTACTAGTATTCCCGTAGAAAGAACGATTAATGGTTTTGCTTTGATTCTGAAAGTAATTTTGGTTGTTTTTTACCGTCAAACAGGAACTATCTAGAGGAGATGCGGAAGATTTTTAACGACCCTGTGAATACCCGTCTGTTCTCCAATGTTACGCATGGTCTTGGTAACGGCATGATGGACGTGGCTCTCGATATCATAGATACCGTCATCGACCGACAAATCCGAATCCTCTCGGGGAATACGGACCCCAAACCCGAACCCCCGGTGAGAAGAATTCGGAAACGCAACCGCAAGCCCAAAGCCGCAACAGAAGACGGCAAACCTAAAGAAAAGGGCAAAAGGGGACGGAAGAAAGGAAAACAGATGCGGCTGGATTCTGTCGTTCCTGAGGTTCAACAGTCCACAGAGATGGAGAGCAGCGTGTTAACGCTAGTTTCTGTAGGATACGAAACCATATCCAGTGGACTCAACCCCACCAATGCAGGTCTTGCGTAACGTCACGTGCCTGAGAGGCACACAGAGACACTGTGAATTCTGAGTGCAAAACTTTTCATAGAAAATGTTAGTTTTATAAACATTAGACTTCCCTTTTCTGAAGACTGATTGTTTTCCTTTTTTCTCACTATAGTCAATCAAGAAAACATTATGGGTCTGAGAGGGTGTTCGGCAGAGATGTTTTGATTTAAACCTTAATCACGTGTCTCTCTCGACCTTTTGTTTTGTTGTTTGTGGTAAAAAAACAAAACAAATGTACACAGACAATGTATGCTATTAAAGTAGCATGCAAGCAAATTTTTTTCGAGCACTATGTTGTATTCTCATGAAATTGATCACAATATCAGTTTCTGTTATTCTCATTTTAGAATTTTATCTCTGAAATGTTCTTTAATTCTGTTGTACTTAATCTTACAATCTCTGAGCAATTTAGTTTGACTAAGAACATATCTTGTCTTGGACATTGATTTTTCAGACTATTTATTTCCTTCTGTTTGTGTCTGATGTAGTGTATGTGAACGACTATAGCTTGTACTCTGTAAGTTTTGCAGATTGCTCATCATATGCTTGTATTAAAAGCATAACCTTTTTTAAGCAATTTGTATATTTATTACTTTTTTATTGCTTCGCAGAGCAAAGAAGGATCCGTTCTAATACAGATGGCTATAAATGTGTCAAATAAAATAATTGCAATTTCTATTGCTCATAATTAGGGTTAGGGATTTAAACAAACCCTTAAAGTATTAAAATTTGGAGCACTACTTATCCTGCACCCTTTGTGCTATGGACTGGAATCATACCTGACCATATGCACGGTTACTTCCAGCTTGGGCATCTCCGTTGAACTGTTGTCATTCTGTACTGCTGCACATCGCCACAAAACCATCAATGGTTGACTTTTTAATGCTGATTATTATTTTAATGCAGTTATCACACTTGCCTAATTTACAAAGAAAAAAACAAAACACTAAGGACGAAGCTAATGGGAATGTTTGAATAAGAAACACACATTTTTCCAGCACTCAAATGTTATTTTTAATGTGATGACCAAAAATATTATTGGTTCATCCTTCTGAGATTGTACCCTTTTGTAAAACTGAATGTTTCAAGATGTGGGAAATCCAACATTTGATAGAAAACACTAATTTAAAAAAAAAAAAAAAAAAAAGACATAATTACCACTATAACCACAAGATGGCGGCAGAGAGTACCACTTGCATATATTAACCATTTCCTGTAATAGTTTTTCACTCCGCTTCGCTTTTGAATAAATATTAAACATTATAGAATCACTAGTTTTAAAAATACATTTTGTAGGTGAAGTATGAACTACTCATAAAATCTCATGAAAAACAATAACTTTTCTTGTGAATGAATTACACAGAAAGTAAGCACCTTGCTCTCCCTTTATAATTAGGTACAGAAGCTGTCGGTCAGTGCAGCGCAAGCTCAATGATGTGAAAACTCACATTTTATTTAATGAATCTAACTAAAGTGCACAATAAATCTTTAATTTAAAGAGTGTTGACGCTTTTTTGTCACACAAAAGTGTCTTACGACTTTCATTAAACGATAAAACATGGAAGAAAAGGCACAATCCAGATGCAGCAACGTAGCATGTTATCATTTATCTGTTTAAACATCCTCTCAACTACTAATAATAGCTAATTGTAACCGAACATAATTTTATTTTCAATTATGTTCAGTTCAACTGCTTTGTTATCATTTGTATTTTCACAAAAGATTTCCCCCACAAAGCAGCTTTTCTGAATCCCTGGCAAGCTTACAGAGAAAATCCTCACTGTGGAGTCAGTTTTGTAGCTGAGCCAATGACATTGTTTGTCTGTTTGTTGTTCCACTCTCTCTTCTGACCTCTAGAAGACATTTGATGTGGGCGTGCTGCAGTCCACAGTGTCACCTACAGGTGGCCTGTCCACTGTGAGGCTTTCATTAGACTGAGGATTTGGAGTGCATTAGTGAAGGTCTGAATCAGAGCACGCAGTGGAGAGACAGGGATTGAGAGGAAGAAAATAAACTAGTGAGGGAGGGAGGGAGGAGTTTGTGTCACAAACATACATGTATATACAGACCGGACAAGAGTGGAAAGAAACAAAGCAGGAGGGGGACACAAAAAAGGATAAAATTCCAAGACTTCAAGAGATGGAGTTGTGTGAGATTTTAGAACAGAAATGCAGTCTAGACTGTCGTGGTAATCTGGGACATGAGCAGTGCTGAGAACTAAACAGGTCATCACAACCTCACATAGACATATGGACAAGATGGGAGCAAGTCGTCCACTGCCCAGTGCGCCCAAGGGTGAGTAACAGCAGACACAATAGAAAGACTGCCTGAAGGATGTACATTTTGATATACATTTTCTTTTCTCTCAGATTCATTAAGTGCTGCAATAGAGGCCATCAGTGTGAGCACAGAACTTGTCGAGGAGGAACTAAAACCTTATTTGGACACAGTGCTGAATGTTGCCATTGAAAGAAGTGAGTATTTCAGATTTTGATATATATTTTAAGATTTATTTTTGGTGTCAAATGTTTGGTACCTGAGGAGCTGGATCAAGAATGTACCTGTAGTTGTACTGGTGCACATGTGTAACTAAACACTTGAGTTATGTCTAACTAAATGTCTAAATAAACTTGAGAAAGAATTGAGTCCCTGCAGACATGTATAGAACCATTTGAGGACTTGTTTATCAAAAAGCAGCATTATACAGGATGTTCTAATATTTTGTGACATATATTTATACATTATGCCTTTATAAAGCAGTTCATTTAAAAAAAGAACAAAAAAGTAAAATAAAAATGTTGTCTGTTAGTTTGAGCTTGATTGAACTAGTTAGATGCAGAATGTGCCAGCACTTTGTATGAGGTCTGAAAGCTGCTTAGTGAGTATTGCAATAACACTTTGGCTTTAGACATGATTGAAACTACTACCAAGTTATTATGCGTTTTTTCTTTTTTTTTTTTGGAATTCTCTATTCTGATTGGTCATTCGCAACATTCCATGGTCGAAAATACTGCATAAGGACCTCCAAACTGTATAATTGACATTGTCCGAAGCAAATTGTTTCTTTTATATCTATGCTAGGTTCATGTTTTTTGTACTACTCTGCGTTCTCTTTCTTCTCACATATTCAAATAATTTAAACTTAAATCAATGTTTGATATGTAAAATGCAGGATACGATTATGTACTGAAATGATACAAGATCCTGTCAGGTTTATTGTAAGATTAATGACCAGCTGACTGTGCATTATCCCTTGCACATCACAAATCATTTGGGCATAGGTGACAAACCATACTTAATATGCCAACGAGAGTGGCTATGAGAAGCACACGCAACTCCTGTGGATTTGAAAACAGAGACACTCTAATCCGCATTTATCTCTGTTAGAGCCATTGAGTGACAGGAATGATTAACTAGACTGCTTTTGTACACAAGCATCCAGATGACCAGCTGTGAGCGACCTCTGTAGTTTGTGGAAACATAATTTGTTCATTTGTGTGTTTGTGCATATGTTCTGGATAATGGTCTAGCTTATTGGAAACAGTTGATCTAATTTGTTGGTCTTTCAGAAGGATTGTAATACCATACAAATGTTTGTGACAGTACAATTTTTAAAAAACAATTTTGGTTACACTTTATTTTAAGGTGTCCTTGTAACAGTGTAATTATACATTTAAGTACTGAGCAACATTTTTAAACAACATGTACTTACTATAGGTTTATGGTTATGATTAGAGTTTGGTTTAGAGTTAGTTGCATTTAATTATGCTTAATTTACTGTTGTTGATTTAGTAAGCATATGTAACGTGTAACAAGGGCACTGTAAAATAAAGTGTTACTGAAATTAAATTAATTATATTAATTAAATATTTAAAAAAAATTAAAGTGAAAACATAATTTTACAAAATGTTGTTCAAATAAATACTGTTCTTTTGAACTTTTTTCTCAAAAAAAAAAAAAAAATCCTGAAAAAAATGTCAAGTTTTCAACAAAACTATTAAGCAGCACAACTGTTTTTAGCATTGATGATAATAAGAATGGTTCTTTACGGAAGAGGATTAGGGCCAAGCAATAATAAAAAAATAAAACCATCTTGAGATTAAAGTTGTTAAATTTTGAGAAAAAACTCATTAAATTTCGAGAAAAAAGTCAAAGTGAAATGTTGAGAATAAACTCGTTAAATTACGAGAAAAAAATCATTAAATTTCGAGAAAAAAGTCGAGATAAAATGTTGAGAATAAAGTAATTAAATTACGAGAAAAAAGTTGTTAAATTATGAGAACAAATTTGTTAAATTATGAGAAAAATGTTGTTAAATTTCAAGAAAAGTCGAGATAAAATGTTGAGAATAAAGTCATTAAATTACAAGAAAAAAGTTCTTAAATTACGAGAACAAATTTGTTAAATTATGACAAAAATGTTGTTAAATTTCAAGAAAAAAGTCGAGATAAAATGTTGAGAATAAAGTCATTAAATTACGAGAAAAAAGTTGTTAAATTACGAGAACAAATTTGTTAAATTATGAGAAAAATGTTGTTAAATTTCAAGAAAAAAGTCGAGATAAAATGTTGAGAATAAAGTCATTAAATTACGAGAAAAAAGTTGTTAAATTACGAGAACAAATTTGTTAAATTATGAGAAAAATGTTGTCAAATTTCAAGAAAAAAGTCGAGATAAAATGTTGAGAATAAAGTCATTAAATTACGAGAAAAAAGTTGTTAAATTACAAGAACAAATTTGTTAAATTATGAGAAAAATGTTGAATTTCAAGAAAAAAAGTCGAGATAAAATGTTGAGAATAAAGTCATTAAATTACGAGAAAAAACTCGTTAAATTACGAGAACAAATTTGTTAAATTATGAGAAAAATGTTGTTAAATTTCAAGAAAAAAGTCGAGATAAAATGTCGAGAATAAAGTCATTAAATTACGAGAAAAAAGTCGTTAAATTACGAGAACAAATTTGTTAAATTATGAGAAAAATGTTGTCAAATTTCAAGAAAAAAGTCGAGATAAAATGTTGAGAATAAAGTCATTAAATTACGAGAAAAAAGTCGTTAAATTACGAGAACAAATTTGTTAAATTATGAGAAAAATGTTGAATTTCAAGAAAAAAAGTCGAGATAAAATGTTGAGAATAAAGTCATTAAATTACGAGAAAAAACTCGTTAAATTACGAGAACAAATTTGTTAAATTATGAGAAAAATGTTGTTAAATTTCAAGAAAAAAGTCGAGATAAAATGTCGAGAATAAAGTCATTAAATTACGAGAAAAAAGTCGTTAAATTACGAGAACAAATTTGTTAAATTATGAGAAAAATGTTGTCAAATTTCAAGAAAAAAGTCGAGATAAAATGTTGAGAATAAAGTCATTAAATTACGAGAAAAAAGTCGTTAAATTACGAGAACAAATTTGTTAACGAGTTTATTCTCAACATTTTATCTCGACTTTTTTCTCGAAATTTAACAACATTAATCTCAAGATGGTTTTATTTTTTTATTATTGCTTGGCCCTAATCCTCTTCCGTAATAAATTGCATTTTAAAATATATGAAAAAAAATATATATATATTTTAAATTGTAATAATATTTCAAAATATTTTTCTGGATGAAATAAATGCAGCTTTGATGAACATTTAATTATATTAAATTAGAAAACAATTATATTAAATAATTGTAATAATATTTCATGATATTACTGTTAAACTGTATGCAGCATTTTTGGAGCATGAGAGATTTCTTTTAAAACAATGACCGCATTGGTCCCACTTTATATTAAGTGGCCTTAACTACTATGTACTTAGATTTAAATTAATTATTTGATTCAATGCACTTATTGTGTACAAACCTTTTTTTACATTGTACTTATATTTTAAAAACACCTGCATGTAATTACATCTGTAATTAATTTCTGTAATTACTTTTATAATTACACTGTTGACCCATCCCTTAACCCTTACCCCTACCCTTAAACCTACCCATACCACCAAAGCTTTCCCTAACCTTACCCGTATCCCACCTCAATAGCAGCAAAAGTGTTTTGCAATTCAATATGAACCCAATAAATACATTGTACTTATTTTTTTATGTAAGTACATAGTATTTAAGGCCACTTAATATAAAGTGGGACCAATGCATTTTACTGACCCCAAACTTTTGAGCCGTAGTGTATCTTGATTGTTTAGAAGGAACATGTGTTTTCCCTGCCCTAGAGAAAGGCATATCCGAGCAGGTGGTGGAAAGTGGGATTCTCCCTGTTATGGCTCAGATTTTAAGGAGGAAAAGCACGCTCACTACTCACACAGCCAGACTAGTGGCTGAACTGGCCAGAGATGGTAAGAACAATTGTTTGGTGTTGTAGCCTTGTTAGCTGGTATTGTAATTGAAAGGTTAAACTCAATAAGTGATGCATGAACGAGACCTTGGCTACACCTTAACCTCAGGTTGCTGGTGGGATTGTCCCTGTAATAAGTCTTTAAACTTTAAATTGCTGTGGATAAACTGCAAATCTTGAAAATAATGGCAGCTTTTTTCATAAACCAAGTGCCTTGACATCTAACTGAATACATACTGTACAGTTGATGAGCACTAACTCTATTGATTATTCTAAAATTTCTTTTTTTAGCTCCTGTGAGAGAGCAATGCTTTGAGACAGGCATTGTGTCTGCCCTTATGACCTTACTGCTAAGCCAAGACCAGGACCTTCTCCTTCACGTTAGCCAGGCCATCGCCAGGATCTCCTATGACAGCAGTGAGTGGACCTGAATTTTTTGCGATAACATACTGTAGGTATTGATCCCCCCAGGACCTGAATCTGAGATGATGTGGCTCAGAAGAGTAGTTTCAGAAAATAGTTAACATTTTCAAATAGTTTCACTTTTGAAAGTGTTTAAAATGCATGTTTTCCATTGGTAGTGGTGGTGTATTATTTTTAATAATGATTATGCTGGAGCATATGGTGTTCACATAAGAGATAGAGAAGTGGAACTTTCAAGGATAATATTTAATGTCACAAACTATAAAATACTTACTGGCAGGATTCAGAGTAAAATAACCTCAGTTTTAAGCTGTTTTCAGAGAATGCGTTACATCAGATTTTTAAAGGGATACTAAAATTAAAGCCTTGTTTCCACCTGGTATTAAGATGCGTTTTGGTTGATCGGATCACAAGTAGACGAGGGAGACACATTCCCATTTACACCTGATGTTTTAATCAGTCTCTTTTGTCCATTTTTAACCACTTCTGTCCTGTTTTCTGTGAGGGGAGGGTCTATGGGCAGGTAAATGGTTTTTTCAGATCTTTCAATTTACATATGAACGTGACCAGAGTTGATGGAAAAACACACGGTGAGCAGCAGCTTTCATTTCTGCTCTGAATGCCGCAATACCATGTCGAACTCTGTGAGTGCGTGTTAGAAATCAGGAATGGTGAGAGAACATTGTGCTTAGTACATTTTTTGTCTTCAACCCAAACTTGGGTCTCCAGCCAGCAAAGTTTAAATTCTGTCTGGCTAGCACACTTCCCATAATGTTTACGCAGTAGATCCACATGAGAGTCTGCACTACGAAAGCAATTCGGTTGAATGCGTTTTCTACTACCTCTGAAAGTGGTTAAAAGTGGACAACCTCAAAACATTTTAGACCCCATTTACATCAATCAACCAAAACACATCTTAATACCAGGTGTAAACAGGGCCTAAAACATTCTTTTGTCATTGACTTTCTTTCTTCTATGAAGCACAAAAGAAGATAACTTGAGAAATGTCTCAGTGTTTTGTATTTTTTTGTCCATCCAGTGGAAGTCAAAGGGGTTCCCAATGTGTGTTCGGTTCCCGATGTTCTTCAAATACATTCTTTTGTGTTCTGCAGAAGAATAAAATGCATACAGGTTTGGAACCATATGAGGGATGATGACAGAGTTTTAATTTTTTTGATGGAGTATCCCTCATTGCAGATTTTTAGGTGGGCTGAGATAAAAATAGGGAGCTGAGGCACCCCTAAGTAGAGCCTAGCACCATATATCTTGATGCTGACATTGGAGTTTTTGATGCAAGTGTGATTACTTTCTTGCAGACTTGCAGCAAGAGCGATTCTTGAGGCTCGGAGCTGTCCCACGGCTGGTGTCGGTTCTTCTCCAGCACAGTAAAAATGAGGCACTGCTGAGCTCTTGCCTTCTGGCCCTTTGTAACCTGACTGACATGGGCGAGGAGGACGGCTCCCTGCTTTCCTGGGAGGAAGGGGCATATTTCGGCGAAGGTGAACGCGTGTTCCGCGGAACCTCACGTTACTGTTTCGGCTTCTCTACGGCTGTGACGTTGGTCAGGCTGAAACAGTGGACTAATGGCCAGTACTCTGTGGCAGTAGAAGTGCTTCAAAGGTGCTCCACGATGCTGTGGGGCGCAAAAAACGGCCACCAGACTGGACACCACTTACCGAATTTTGCCCACCTAGGCAGCTGCCCCAAATTGTATAAAGTTATCAAATGCTCAGTGAAGAACATACCGAGAAACAGGAATCTGAGGGCAGCAGTGCTTCATACCCTCTTGTGAGGCTTCATCATAGTGCTTTTGGACTTCTTAATGAACGTCTGAGGTGGCCTAAACAAGTGATCTGGTGTAAACCACATCCTGACATTTAAGGAGCTCATTTCAGCCATTTGTATTAGAGAATGGATCTGAAAGCAACAAAAATAGAATATTACAACTCTTGGTTTCCTATTGCTAAGGGCACCAATCGAGAACCAGAATCACAAGCCAGGTCATAAAATTTGTTGTGTCGAGGCAGTTTAATTCTTAGATGCTGGCTGTATAGAACACGAGAACAGGTTGATGCCGAGCTGCAATCTGCTAGCCTTTCTGAACTCTGTGATTAGTCCATAAGAGGCCTTACAGTAGATTATCCAGACCCGGTGTTCAGGGTCAGAGCAGCTACACCCACCCAGGTCACAATATGCAACCATGTTGCAAAATGCACCAAGGGAAATAGATTTACAGATGAAAATTGTGACTTATGTTTACAGTCTTCGGGTCCAGGTGAAAGCAGACTTACCAAATTTGATCAGTGTTACACATAATTGGGTTTTAAATTTCATTCAGGTTTGAGAACAATAATAACCATGTAAAATAAAAAACTACGCTAAAATGGCTTATACCCATATTACATGCTTGTAGGCCCAGCGGGGGTGGGGGATTTCACACTGTGGTTCCCACAAACATGGAAAATGTTGAAATATTAAGGGATTTTGCTTTTTTGTAGAGTAAAACTTGCTCAAGCTACACTACTGTCAAAAGTTTGGGGTTGGTATGATTTTTAAATGTTGTTCAAAGTCTCATATGCTCATCAAGTCTGCATATATTTAATCAAAAGTACAGTAAATATTATGAAATATTTAAATAAAAAAAAGATGTTTTTATTTGAATATATTTTAAAATGTAATTTATTCCTGTGTTTTGAACATAGAAATTTGGGCATCATTACTGCAGTCTTCAGTGTCACATGATCCTTCAGAAATCATTCTGATATGCTGATCTGCTGCTCAAGAAACATTTCTTATTATTATCAGTGTTGAAAATTGTTGAAATTTTTTAGGATTTTTTATTAATAGAAAGTTCAAAAGAACAACATTTATTTGAAATAGAAATCTTCACTCTAAAAAATACTGGGTTGTTTTAACCCAAATTTTGGTCAAATATGGACAAACCCAGCCGTTGCATTTAAAAATGCATTTAAACATTTTTTAGAGTGTTTTGCAACATTATAACATTTAATGCATCATTCATGGCTAAAAGTATTAATTCCTAAAAAAAAAAAAAAAATACTGACCCCAATCTTTTGAATGGTAATCTATGTCCAGTTTGTAAGTGAATCATTCTATTGAATTGGCTCTTTTTAATGAATCAATCAAACCAAACTGGTCTGAGCGATTCATTAGCAATCCCTGTGACCCTACAAGAGCTTTGGAGAATGGGTGGCTGAATGCAAATCAGTCCAAATGATATTTTAAACAAAATCCTTATCCATTAATCACAAACAACTTGAAGGGTAATGGAAACTCATGGGTCAAAAGTGTAAAAGTGTGGGAACCCTGTGCTACAACTGGACTGTATTTTACCTCCTGCATTAAGTCACACAATTGTTGTGATGTGACTTATTATTTTTAAATTGTGTAATTACAAGCAAACCTCATTGACAAATGTATTCTATCAATAAACCTTTTCTTTTAACTTTGTTTAATTCCGTTTGATTTTTTGACATCAGCTTTGTTCTGAAGAAACAATTCCACCTTAAAAACATGAAAAAGTCAAGCGTTCTTTTCAAAGAGATGGAGGTTACATTGAGTTTGTTGCATGTTGTTCAGTGAGGGCCCTGTACTGTGTCAGCGGATCCCAGTGGGTGCCATTGCCTGACCAGCTCCTGTGGTTTGCTGACCATGTCGTTCCAGTGTTCCAGCTCTCTGCCCCTCGCATACATGAACGGCCCAATGACCACAATCCCCAACGACACTGCCATTTAAGACAAAATACAGTGACTGAGTAAAGATACACAGGTGACAGAAATTTTTAATGCTGCCTAAAAAATAGCTGTAATGTATTAATTTCCAATCACATATGTGACCCTGGACCGCAAAACCAGTCATAAGTCGCACGGGTATATTTGTGGCAATAGCCAACAATACATTGTATGGGTTAAAATTAACGATTTTTAATTTATGCCAAAAATCATTAGGATATTAAGTAAATATCATGTTCCATGAAGATATTTTTTAAATATCCTATTGTAAATATATCAAAAATTTATTTTTTAAGTAATATGCATTGCTAAGGACTTCATTTAGACAACTTTAAAGGTGATTTTCTCATTATTTATATTTTTTTGCACCCTCAGATTCCAGATTGTCCTATCCTAAACAAACCATACATCAATCGAAAGCGTATTTATTCAGCTTTCATATGATGAAAAATTTACTCTTATGACTGGTTTTGTGGTCTAGGGTCACATATCATTTTATCAGTATAACAATCTGAGTGATGAATATGATTAGTGCAAATATTTTTAATTAGTGACCTAAAAATAGTGTTGAATTTTAAATGTTATTCATTTTACATCACAACATTTATTTGTTTTAACCCTTATGCGGTCTTCGCATAAGGGACTACACTCGTAAAATGCAATTTTGTAGCAATATAATATATTTTTTAAAAACCAATGTAATTTTACTCTGTTTATTAATGTTTTTACTCAACATTTGTGCATTTTTTGGAGGATTTGTGATATCTTTTAAATTTATATAAATAAATAAATAAAAATGTAAATAGGTTTTTATGCAAAAGCAGCTTTTTATGTAAAATTCACTTTATGAAAGACCCACATTTCTAACTTTCATTCATGGAATAACATGGATAATTTGACATGGTTTAGTGTGAGATTTTTGCCCATCTTTTGGAAAATGCAGTTATAAAAGTAAAAAAAAAATATATAATTTTTACCAGTAGATGGCTGCAGAGCTCCACTATTTGCTATGTGCTATTTGAATGACTGAAAGACGTCTTTTCACAATTTTTTTTCAGTTGGATTCATATCTAAATGTTATGAAATCACAATTATAACAATAAAAATTACTTTTTACTAAGTTTAGCATTCAAATAGCACATAGCAAATAGTGGAGCTCTGCAGCTGGTAAAAGTGATTTTTTTTTTACTTTTAAAACTGCATTTTTCAAATGATGGGCAACACTAAACCATGTCAAATTATCCATGTTATCCATATGAATGAAAGTTAGAAATCTGGGCCTTTTACATTAAGTGAATTTTACATTAAAAAAAGCCTGTAATGTTCATGCATAAAATGCCTATTTAAAAAAATATTTTTTAATTTATTTATATAAATTTAAAAGAAATCACAATTCCTCCAAAAACTGCACAAATGTTGAGAAAAAAACATTAATATACAGAGTAAAATTACATTGTTTTTAAAAAAAAATATTATATTGTTACAAAATTACATTTTGTTGCCCGGGGTCTCCAGAGACCCCGAAGACCACGAACATAACTTTTTTTTTTACACTAACATAAAAACAAGATATCACTCCAATTTTTTTTAATTTTTATTTGTAGATCTTAAAAGTGTTAACCACCTTACAAAGTCTCATGCCATTTGGAAAAAGAGAATTTTTTTTAAAATTTGAACAAACATCATTTGCGGGTCAAAAAGACCCCGAAGACCGCATAAGGGTTAAATATTTCTGAAATGTACATTGTTCTTTGTTGTAACCAATATTGTTTGATATCAATATTGTTATTTTAGTGTTATTTATATAATATTATAGTATTTTATTAATTTATTAATTGACTCTTATGACTGGTTTTGTGGTCTAGGGTCACATATCATTTTATCAGTATAACAATCTGAGTGATGAATATGATTAGCGCAAATATTTTTAATTAGTGACCTAAAAAAGGGGCCAATTTTAAATGTTATTTATTTTACATCACAACATTTATTTGTTTTAAATATTTCTAAAATGTACATTGTTCTTTGTTGTAACCAATATTGTTTGATATCAATATTGTTATTTTAGTGTTATTTATATAATATTATAGTTTTTTATTAATAATTTGAATTACTTTTTATTTTATTATTATTTTTTTTTAATATTACTATTTAGGTTTAATTTATTTTTTATTTCAGTTTTTAGTTATAGTTCAGTTTTAGTACTTATTTACTTCCAGTTAGTAATTTTAGTGCTTCATCTAATATTTATCTAATGTTTTTCATCAAATATTTACATTTTATTTCAGCTTTAAAAAACCTTTCTAATAGTTTTAGTACTAGTTTTAGTTAACAGTAACCATGGTGTTTCATTTCCAAATATTTTCACCTGTTCCCCCAATATTTCTATTTAAAAAATATCTAAATATATAAATTATATTATGCTAATTAATATAACTGATACAAAATATAATTTTTTTTATTAATAATAAATTATAAATATAATATAAATGAATATTACGCTTTGTTTTGCATTCTGTTATTTCTGTATTAATAATAGTAGGATAGTGCAGGAGAGTATAGTGGAAATGATTGATTGACAGTTACCAGGTTCCGCTGTGCTGGGCTGCTGGAGCTGTAGGGTCAGACAGGCTGTGTCCAACTGCATGGGGAGGAGTCTGAAGGTAAGCCTCTCATTAAAGGATGGATTGTTTCCTTTTGCCACAGTGGTCCACTTGTTTCTCACCACCTGAGTATGTATCTTCAGAGAGACCTGGGCACACACACCTGTACCATTCGTTTTACACATGAGTTAAAGGTGCCGAGACTTCTTGTAATAGCACTGTATTCTTTATTGCTCTTTCTCACCTGCATCACTGGAACACTGCAACCCTCGTGCTCGTAAAACAACCACAGTGAGGCGGTGTAGGGACTGATTGTAGTTCAAAGACACCTGGATGTCACCATTTTTTGAGAGGGGCTACAACAGAAGAAAAAAAAAACACATACAGGTTTAGAACATCTTGAGGGTGAGTAAATGATGACAGAATTTTCATTTTTGGGTGAACTATCCCTTTAATATCCTAAGATCCCCTAAAGTATCATACTTGATCACTTTCATTGTCCAGATCCCTCCATTGCACTTTGCCTGCTGCCTCCTTTAGTTCAGAATGTCTGAGGGGAATCAGAACTTGACCCAGTAGATGGTGCTTCTTCTGGTCCACAGTGTACATGCTCATGTTGAGAGAGCACTGGTCAACACAGCTATTAGATACCTGTTACAAAGCATAGAAATCAGGTTACAGGCCTTATTTTGACTATAGTACCATCCAAAGGTTTTTTAAATATTCAGCAAGGATGTATTAAATTGAGCAAAAGTGACAGTAAAGACATTTCTAATGTTACAGTAGCTTTCTATTTCAAATAAATGCTGTTCTATTGAACTTTCTATCCATCAAAGAATCCTGAAAAAAGAATTACAGTTTCCACAAAAATATTAAGCAGCACAACTGTTTTCAACATTGATAATAATACAAAATATTATTTGAGCACAAAATCAGCATGTTCAAATGATTTCTGAAGGACCGTGTGACCCTGAAGACTGGTTTGATGGATGCCGAAAATTCAGAAATAAATTGCATTTTAAAATATATGAAAAAAAAAACTTATTTTAAATTGTAATATTATTTCATAATTGTGTTTTTTCTTCAATTAAATAAATGTAGCCTTGTTGAGGGTGTTTTAATGTTTTCTTTCAAAAACATAAAAAAAACACCTTTATATATAATGCATTATAAAAGTAGGTTATTTTAATGCCTATGCTTTGTAATGCACCTTATAATGTGTTGTATTTTCTCATGAATTATTGTAACAAAAGTTATAATATTATAATACTTTGTTACGCCTTTAGAAAGTATAATGCATTAAAATACGTAACAAACATCCAATTTCAAACGTAACCAGGAATCTCTGAATATTATAATCCATTTTAACTTTGGTTACAATTATTTATGAAAAGATTTAATGCATTATAAATACCTTTAAAAGGCACTATACATAAAGGCTTATCTTATCACCTCCAAACTTTTGGATTTATTTATTATTTATTTATTTTTACAAATTGGGGATTAAGTTAATTAATGCGTGCGGTAAAATCAACAGCTTAACTTGTATTAAACCCAGAGCATTCCTCTAAGCGCTCTATAGTGACTCTGGCAACCTGCTAGCAATGACCAATAGATGGAGACATCAACTGTGAAATGTCTTCTCTATTTTTAAGAATTTTCTCCATTATTTAGAACAAAAATATTTTTGAAAATGAACAAACAAATCATGAAACATTAGTCCAAAGCACTTGAATCTTCATAGAATGAGGAAGATTTTGCTGTTGTACCCATCTTAGATTGCTGATGTTTTTCACTACCTGAAACACAAAGGTGTCGTTGAACTGTGGATGACATCCTTTCCGTCGTGCTTTGGCCTGACGGTGTCGTCGGTCATCGGACGGCAACAGCTGCAGTTTGACCAATGTGGCATTACTCTGGCACCAAACAGGCAGGTTAGCAGCTCGGAGCAGAGACACCACCAGCTGCTCTCTCTCCTGCTGGTACCGCAGAGCGAACCACAGACGAACAGCCGAGCCACTGGGAAGGGCCCATTCACTGGGTTCCTCTGGGAGCTGGTACAGGTCTGGCCTTATGCTGCCCAGGGGAAACCAACCTCAAGAAGCACATAGATCAGAACGAGAGACAGTCAAAAGATTCTCCTATATACTTTCTTTGTATCATCATTTCTGATGTTAAATGCCTTTACACCAGTCCTGACATACTCCCTGTTAGAGAGCCTCGCTGCGTGTGCAGATCCGGATGGAGTTCCCATTCCTCAGCATACTCTCTTCCCTCTTTCCCCTCGTTTAATGGGGATGTTCTCTTGAATTGAGGAGGCACGACGAAAGGAACATCACCTGAGCTATGAAAGTTCAAAGATTATAAGAATATATATATACATATATATATATATATATATATATATGTGTGTGTGTGTATGTGTGTGTGTGTGTGTGTGTGTGTGTGTGTGTGTGAGTTAGTGCTGTCAAATCGATTAATTGTGCATCTATTATTATCATATCGTATATAATATATATTATTATGTTTATATATATAATATATTATACATGTGTGTATGTATATATATATATATACACAGACATGTAATAATATATATACACATATATTATGTAAACAAACTTTAATGTTAGTTGCGATTAATCGCAATTAATAAAATTGACAGCACTAATATATATATTTGATTAATTGCGATTAATATATATATAGAAACTGTTTGTGTGTGTGTGTGTATATATATATATATATATATATATATATATATATATATATATATATATATATATATACAAACATTTAATTATGACCAACATTTACATTTATGGTATTTTATTTATATTTATTTATTATTACTTTTAATGTACTTTATTATTATTCAATTATGTTTATTTACTTATTATGTTTATTTATATTTCTTAATGACATTTTTATAAATAATGCATAATATGCATATAATGTATATGCAAATATAACAATTGAATAAAAAAATAATAAGTAAATGAAATATTAATTAAAATATAATTAATACTACTACAATAATAAAAATATAATAGTACAAATAATAGAAATTAATAAATAATAATAATTACAGTAATAATATTAATTTTATTAGAAAATATAAATAAATAAATAAATACATTTTAACAATAAAATAACATTTGGTTCACCTTGCATTGCAATAATACAGTAAAAATATTATATTATTGGCATTTATAGACAAGCAACAACTGTTATTTACCCATAGCTGCTGCTCTGTGATGTCTGAAGCACTGGAGCGGTGCATCTTGGGATTGTGGGGGTGGTAGGCATCAGTCCCCTGTAGAGCGTTTGAGTTCGTCTCTTCCTCCACAGTAGATAGACTGATAGGCCAAACAGCAACAGGAACAGAAATGCTGCAGACAGTCCACAAGCCAGTGCTACAAGTGGATCTAATAGCACAGACACAGAATAAATTCAGCTGCCGGTCACCCTCCCCTTTAACTCAGTGTTTCATACAACAGAGAACATGGCTTTGCATTAACTAAACCTGCTGTGTGACACCATTGGACAGTCTCTTTCTCTCATGCCTTTTAAATAGACGTGTCAAGTATCTTGTGTCAACACACTTTAGTGGAGACCTGCATGCAAGAGGTGGAGCACATTGTGTTTCTGCTGCTCAAGAAACACAATATTTCTAGAAAAACCACCTGTTTTGTTCTTTACTATAAGGGAGTTACTGCAGCCACCTTAAAGAATCCAGTGCGCATGAACCAGAACTTTGTCACAGGTATAGTAGTTGATTTAATACAGTTAAATTGTTCAGAAATTAAAATTAAAACTTGCTTTTATATATATATATATATTATATATATATATATATATATATAATGTGTATATTTAAATTATGTTTTTTCAGAAAATAATACTATAATGTTAAGCTTATTTGATCGCTTTTTAAATGTAATCAGTGCTACAAATCCTTATTTTAATGTATGCACAGCAAGTCTTAAAGAGACAGTTCACCCAAAATGAAAATTCTGTCATCATTTACTCACCCTCATGTCATTCCAAATCTGTATGACTTTCTTTTGTGGAACATATAAGAAGATATTTTCACTGTTTTTTTGTCCATACAATGAAAGTCAGTGGGGTCTGATGTTGTTTTGGACCCCATTGACTTTTTAGTGTAGGACAAATCAGTTCTTTAAAACAACATTTTTGTGTGTGTGTTCAAATGATGAAAGCATTTTTTTTATTTTTGAGTGAACAATGCGTTTAAGTAAGAATGAACTTATATATTCATTTATGTGTGTTTAGCAGTGTACTGTTATTGCACATTCTAAGGGCACTTCGCCTCACTGGTCAATAATTGTTCAATTGCACATGAAGATTATTAGTGTAAAGGGGGTCAACCATATGTTCAGCAGTGTCTAATGGCATATCACATTATCACGAACAGAAATACACGTCGCTATGACAGCACTAGACCCTCATGTCTGGTAAAGAACGCTTCGGGGCAACTAACACACATAGTACATAATGTGTCTGGCACAACTTATTTTAAGTCACATAAGTTGATTGAGCACTGATCAAATATTTGCAGCCTGGTAAAACAAACAATGTTTGTTTGTCTTAAAGATCCACTATCACATAATATGATATCTGTGTAAAACAGGTCTTAAGTATACGGTTTGTACAACTGTTTCCAATAATCCTCTACTCACCAGCCATGGATGGCCACAGTCTAAATAAAGTGACTTGCTCTCTCCAGTCCAGTTAGTGTGAATCACCAATCAGCGGTTTCCCATTTTGCCCAGAGGCCATCTCATTGGCACTATTCCTGATGTCCCATTGAGAGTAAGCTGTGGCTTCTGACAGCCTGGTCACCCTACAGCTGGGTACTGCAGTCCCCCTGAGGCTTCCCAGGTTAGTTAATCAACACCGTACACTGGCTCAAGCAGGTGACTGATATGTGCTCTGCCAGTTGCAGTATTTATTTCCAAACAAACACAAAACCTTGATGCAGTGCAGAGAGCATACAAACTGTGACTATTTATGGGCAAATAGCAAGCTAAATGGACTTCCAACAACAAGAGCTATTGTTGAAAGCTAGTCCTGAATTTTTTTATTTAACATATGGATGTTGCTTCTTACTACTATTTCTTTATGGAGCTACCACAGGGCTCATAGACTGTGGTTTAATAACCACAGATTGAATGTTATGGTCTGCAGCAGCCTAGTTTGCATTTACTAAGTGTTAATGAATAACTCATGGACAACAGGGGAAGTTTATCAAGGCTGTGATCAGGCAACACATCTGCTGTTCTCACAATACCCTCTAAATGTGGTTAACTTACATGGAGTTTCAAGATTGCAAATAACACCTGTTACTTGCTGTAAACTCGTCTCAGATATCATACATATTAGAAAACTAATTTAATTGAGTAAATTCCAATAAAATTGAATGTGTTCAAGTGAATAATGTTTGATCTTGGCTGTTAACTACTTGCTAGCATTAGTGCATGCTAGCACTACTCAAACATATAGGCTGTGTCCGAAATTGCATACTTCTATACTATACAGTAGGTGAAAAAGATGTATGTCGCAATTTATAAAAGTAGTACCTAGATGACCTACTATTTCTGGCGAAGTTCTGAAATGTGAATACGATGGGCACTTTACTATCCCATGAGGCTATGGGAGAGGATTTGTGAATGGCAGCATGGTGTATGTAGTATGTCACATTCATACTATATAGTATGTACTTTTTTTATCGTGTTATTCAAAATAATACCTACTCAAGAGAGTATGCGATTTCAGACACAGCCATGTATACATGTTGTTTAGTCCCATGCAAAGCATGCTGGGAACCCAGACCAGTTTCAGTTTATGTCAACAAAAATTTATGTAGTCCCAACAAATGGATTTAGTAAACTTGCAGTTTGCAAACAAATTAACCAGACTTAAAGGGTTAGTTCACCCAAAAATGAAAATTCTGTCATTATTTACTCTCATGTCGTTCCACACCTGTAAGAACTGTAAGAACACAAATTAAGGTATTTTTTATGTACCTCGGCATAGTTGAATAACAAGAGTTCAGTACATGGAAATGACATACAGTGAGTCTCAAACTCCATTGTTTCCTCCTCCTTATATAAATCTCATTTGTTTAAATGACCTCCGAAGAACAGGCGAATCTCAACATAACACCGACTGTTATGTAACAGTCGGGGTGTACGCCCCCAATATTTACATACTGATGCCAGCCCATGATGTAGCATTAGCCGTTAGCCACGGAGCACTATCAAACTCATTCAGAATCAAATGTAAACATCCAAATAAATACTATACTTACGCCAGTGGCGTGCAGTGGTGCTCTGAAATGAGGAGGCACATTTTTTTTATTTTTATGAATCATTGTAAATTTATGTGCATTACTCTTAAAGTTGACAAATCTTCCTTGTTAAATGAACATTACTTTACAAGTTACTTTACAAAAAAGAAAAAAAGAAAAGAAACCAAATACAACTCTATTTTGTAATTTTACATTAACAATGTTTATCAAAACCAAGTCAATCTCCTCAAGCTTCAAGTGTTTTAAGCATTTCTACATTCATTTCAAAATAATAACTAAAGGCAATAATAATTTAAACAATATATTTTATTTGTTTATTGCGGTTTTTCTTTTTAATTGTCAACCTAGAATATTTTGGATCATCAGTCATGCTCCATTAACACCGTCTGTCACAGACACGAATTGTATTTTTAATTTCACCAAGCTGATTGCACTAAAAAACCCCGCAGTAATCATGCTTTCAGTCCATTTCAAGTTTGATTTTGATGTAACATAAAGTAGTGATATATCTAATTGGGTGGTCTGTTTACTTACTTTTCGATTAGTCTTCCGATTGACGCCATCATTTGTTCAGTCAAACCTACGCGCGGAAAGCGCACGTCAACGAGAGGCGGGATTTATCGCACAAACCAATCATAACCAATTACATCCAATCATAGCGCGATGGAGACATTGCCTCCTCTCACGTGACTTTCCCCCATTCATTCTCAATTACCCCCCACAAAACCCACCGCACGCCGGGGTTCTGATGATTTTCTATAGATTCCTATGAGAGGAAAGGGAGGCATGACTCCTCTGTGTAACTTTACCTGCGGGTGTCGCTGTTGGGCTGTGTTCCTTAAGAAATACGCGTGACTTGCGCTCTTTTTAATGTCATAATTTGTAATATTTGTGTTGTTTTATATGTAATATGGATTATTTTCTCATCCTATTTTTTTGAGGAGGCACTGCCTCCCTTGCCTACTCGGAGGAAACGCCCCTGACTTACGCGATTAGACATGCTGCATGACAAACACTTTGTAAAGATCCATTTTGAGGGTTATATTAGCTGTGTGAACTTTGTTTATGCAATGATAGAGTCGAGAGCTCGGGAGGGGGCTGAGAGCGTGAGCAATTAAAGGGGCCGCAGCTTAAATTGGCGCATTTCTAATTATGCCTCAAAATAGGCAGTTAAAAAAATTAATTAAAAAAAAATCTATGGGGTATTTTGAGCTGCAACTTCCCAGACACATTCAGGGGACATCTTAGACTTATATTACATCTTGTAAAAAAACATTCGATGGCACCTTTAATGTTATGAAGCGACGCTAATACTTTTTGTGCGCCAAAAAAAAACAAAATAACGACTTTATTCAACAACTTTTATTAAAACACTGCTTCATGAAGCTTCGAAGCTTTACGAATCTTTTGTTTCGAATCAGTGGTTCGGAGCGTGTATCAAACGGCCAAAGTCACGTGAACCAATGAAATTCGAAACATTTCGAAACACTTATGACGTAACCAAGCCTTGTTTACTGAAATCACGTGACTTTGGCAGTTTGATACACACTCCAAACCACTGATTCGAAACAAAAGATTCGTAAAGCTTTGATGCTTTATGAAGCAGTGTTTTGAAATCACCCATCAGTAATTAATGACAGAATTTTCATTTCTGAGTGAACTAACCCTTTAACAATGAACAATGAAGTTAAGATAAAATTTTAAAAATGTAAGTAAATTAAACAAGCAGCAAAATGCATACTATATACTGTATCATATCTTAAAGTTATTTCTGTAAGAAATAACTATACTGAATGATTTAAAAGGATAGTTCACAGAAAAAAATATATATTTTGACATAATTTACCTTTGTGTCATTTAAGACCTGTTTGACTTTCCTTCTTCTGTGGAGCACACACACATACACACACAGACAATTTTCATTTTTGTTTTGTTTCATTTTTGTTCTGCCTAATTTAACATTAAATTAAGGTCAGGCTTTTTGTCATAAAGGATTTATATTGCCAGTGGAAATACACCTGCCAAAACTGTTTCAAAGTAACAACAAACAGACAGCATCTGTGTTGTTATGCCAACAAAATGTCCTTACTGCAACAGGTTCCAAGTGTCTCCATAAAGAGAGGTTAAAAAACATTCAGATTTGTTGAAGGGTGATTTAAAATGTAACCTCAGCATGTTTATACAAAAAACAGCATGTCAGGATTTTGCTTTACCTCAGAATTATTATGGAATCGGAGATCTGTGAGATTGCAATGACAAGAATATGGACAGGTGAATCAGAAAGATGAGTCACAGACATATATCATAATGGTTTCCCAGCATCACAAGCCCTTCTTTCAAAGAGACTGTTTTCATTGTTCCCATGACAACTTAAAAAAAAAAAAAAAAAGGCATGATGAAAATTCATCAGGCTCCTATTGAGCATGGCTGTTTCTATAGCAACAGGAAGAGAGACTGGATGAGTAAGAGGCAGGAGCTACGAGTGTGTGAGAATGAACATGTTATGTGTAAGAAAGTGTATTTATTGTATTGATTCAGAAGGATATCTGATTTCCTTTTCTAACAACTCAATAGAATCTACCTGTTCCTCCTCTAAACCCCATCCCTCACCACATACACACACTTTCACACAATTGTGCCTCCCTCCATTGGGCATACAGTGCTCCTTGGCTCCTTCCCACCATTTCTGTCTGTGTGTCTTTGCACCTCCTCCCCCCTCCAGCATGGATTTCCTCTCAGAGAGGGAGCGTGTGGTGTGTAATCAGCTGACAACAACTGATAATCCAGCAATACACCCACTCTGTCCTGTTCACTTAGAGCGGAGCGAGTGGAGGAGAGGAAAGAAGTGAAAGAGGCGGGAGCTGTCTGGACAGAGGGGAAGGAGACGAGAGGAGGAAGTGGGAGGTATGTACTTGTGCATGTGTATGTGTGAAGGGAGGGAGGTTGTTGACTTACCTGTGGCCATGAGGGAAACCGCAGCTGTGTCTTTATAAAGCAAGTGCTGCTTAGTGTGAAAGGAATGGTAAAATGAGGCTTTAAAAAAGGGGGAGTGAAGATGACAAGGAAGGAAAGACAAAGGATGACACAGGGCCTTGATTGGACCATGTATGTTTGCTAACACAACCAAAAGGTGAGATCTTTCTTGTTTGATTTTCTTGATGAGAGGTTCATTCAAGTGTTTATATTTTCATGTGTGTCCCACTCTGAAGCTAGTACGGATGTATGGTTGTCTGTATGGGTGAAGGTTAGCCTGTGTGTTGAGGTGGAAGAGGAGGGTTAACAGTGAACACCTTGTCTGTTATTTTTAGATGCAGTGGGAAGACAAGTATTTTGTTTTCCCATGATAACATCTGTCATTATGCTAGAAGCTCAGTCATTTTGTAGAGGCTATTTTCAAGATTTTTTGCTGGTCTGCTTTATTATTATTAATATTATTGAAACACTTGCCTATTAAATATGTCTGAAGTATAGAAAACTTGTTGCACGACAGTGCCACCCTGCAGATACAAAAAGAGTGTAGGCCTGCTTTTTTATTATTATTATTATTTTATGAGTTATCTATTAATATTTGTGGATTTGCTGCAGTTTATGTGCTGGATGATGAACACTGGATTTGGCACACATGGGCTTTAGATATTCTGTTCCCATAGAATCAAACACCTTTTCATGAGAACATGTTATCTGAATTTTACTACATAAAATTCTACTACACACTTGCTGGTAAATGAAAGTATAGTCAAATTCACCACAACTTTTAAAAAACAAACAAGGGATCAGATATTTGTAGAACTTTGTGAATGTTGCGTGTTCCAGCTTTCTTCAGAGTTTTGCATAGGCAGATTCTGTGTGGGCATCCTTGGAAGTTAGATTTATATGTTATGATTCAACTAGTAGTCCCAGATGGCCTGATCATTAAGTATCCAGGAAGATAACACAAAGGTTGCAAGTTTATTTTTGAGTTTACTCCTGAAAGTTCTGAAATGCCAGTGTCTTGAGGCACTTAACCTTTGGTTGCTTCAAAGAAAATATCCCTGCACTTAGTCTGCTGCAAGTTGCTTTAGTCAGTGACACCTCAATAGCAAGTAACAACTATATTCTGAAGTTGCATACAGTATTAACATGTGCCTTTATAGCCTTCACAGATTAGAGTGTGTTGTGGTTTGGATTCAGCAGTATGTGTGTGCTGACAGTAGGGAGTGACAGACCCAAAACTGTCTCCCAAAAAATCTGTTGGAGTGGCTAAAGTGTGATGTAAACATGAACAGGCCTGACACACATTCACTCTGTGCTCTCGAGAGTTTCTAGAAATCCAAGGACCTCAAAATAATTCGATATATCCAATATACCATAAAGTATAGGACAGTTTGCAACATTCAGCCTCCTATCCTTGTTGGACCTTGTGTAGTGGAATTGTGCCGGAGCCCCATGTGGATTAATGTCCTTCTGAGAGAAGCTAGCTCACCCATGTTAGCTAATGATCTTAAGACTTAAATTGGGCTTATCCATCTGTAATCTGGTCAATCACTCAAGGGAGAGATATCTAGACATCACTCTGTTCTATTCACTTTAATCTATGTGCAGTAAGGACAAAAGAAATCTTATCTACCGTAAAAGCATGCCGATTCATCAGAAATTCAATGGATTGTCTTGTAGACAACTAAAGAGAGGATGAATTGGTGTGCCTATACCATCTAAAGATATATATATATTGTGTAAATTAATCAATTTTAAAATGTTGCTATTAATTCTACTACTTTACATACTTAGTTTATCATTGTCTTTCTTTACCAGTAGATATTTCACTATGGAGGAAGGACAACGACCTACATCTGAGATCTACCTCCCAAGCATCAGCCTTGGATCTGTTGATGCCGAAACAGTGGAGGACCATGAGCTGCCAACCATTTCTTTATCCAAAAGCTCGATAGAAATGGTGAGTGGACCTCCTCAACGAACAGAGCTGGCATGGTATCGTCAGAATTTGCGCAAGAGCGTCAGCAGTGCACCATGCACTCAAAGGCCTATCAGTCTAGGTGGACCAGCGGCTGGAGTCCCTGTGAATGTTTGTGACTATGAACAGGGGAGCATGCGCAGTGGTAACAGCACTCCTGAGACTGTAATCTGGCATGGAGGAACTGCAAGATCCTGGAGCGTCATGGAGGACTCACCCCAAAGGACTCCAATGCAGGATCTATTCCTGGGGCAAAATCAGGTCCATAGTGGTGTGAAGTGTGTTCCACACTCGCCATCCACAAACAGAGATTTAAGGATGAAGGGACTTGTATGCAGGGAGGGATGTTGTCGATGTTGTGGACCTGCGGAGAACTTGACAGGATGCAGCTGTTGCAGAGTGGCTTGCAGAATGAATTCTTCAGGTCTGGGCAACAGCTTCACGCCACAGGGAGCAAATACAGAAGACCATGCTCAGAGCAACTGTGAAAGCCATCATTTAACTGCATGCCATAGATCTACCTGTTCTGGTCACATGATGAACACTGCCTGTTTGAGAAATGTTTGCAGTGTTGTTCCATGCCCTGGACATTTGATATCTCGGCCAGCTTGTGCAGGAAGCCCCTGTGCAGGACAAAGATCACTGCTTCATTCAGGCTTGCTCGGTTTTCCACCACTTGTGTCATCTGTCAGCGAGACTAGACTTGACAGCCGGAGTACAGGCCGTTGCTGTGGATCCGAGTTAAGGGGGCAGAACTCCTCCTGCCTTAGACTAGACCGGACAGGTCAGACTAGTCTTAACAGGATAGTCAAAGATGCCACTACCATGACATCTGACCATGAGCTCAGAGATGTTGGTGTCCAGACCATGTCTGATTCCCTTGTTTCCCCTCTTTCTCACGTGTTTCCTGAAATTAATTTGAGAGCAGATCCTACCTCGGACACACCTTTGACAATGGAGCACATGTGTCATAGGACCCCTGTGAAGGAGGTGGAATGGGATGCTGAGGGTATGACCTGGGAGGTTTATGGTGCAGCTGTAGACCCTGAAGAGCTTGGCCTGGCAATCCAAAGGCATCTGGAACTTCAAATCAAAGAGACTGCAGCTGCTGCAGCTGCAGCTGCTCAAACGGAAGACTCCACGGACAATGCCAGCAGCCTGGAACTGCAGCCCAGTCGACGGAAGAAGAGTGAAGGCATTATAAAAACACTGCGCAGTTCTGCATGTTGCTCTAACCCCAATACTGTGGGAGACTAAAGCGACCGCCTTATCGGTATGTGGGTGCCTCGATTAGGTGTAAGGTAAACAAATGGTACAACTTTTGCTGCAAGGTAGAAATGGATGGAAAATGGCTCATGGTATATTCATCTAGCTAAAGCTAATTGTCCTTCAAATAATATATCTAAATATTCCAAAGCCTTGTCTGCTTAGTTGAAGCTATCAAAGCCCCACTACTGGATCAGTAGAGTGGTGATGTTCACAGAAACATTGGAAGATAATGTTGCATAGAGCTACTATTTAAAGTTTACAGACAATGGTGTGTTTCCAACTATCTTCACACATGGCCTTGTCCCTGTCTTGACCTTCAGTGTATCTTTTGGATGTCCTTTTTTTGGCCAAAAATACCAAAATGATGATTTTGGTGAGCACTGAGTATTAGGATTTTTGAAAACTTTTATTATAGGCTAAATGTGTCTGTTGTACTTGTTGGATTTTAACAAGCAAACAGCAGGTTAATGAAAATTAGCTAATGGTACATTAAAGTTCACAGAGCTCTAGGACACCTTGAAGGGCACCCTGGAGCAAGATCTGAAGGCTAGTGCTAGTTAGTCAATGATCAAGATGGATTTAGATCTCTTTGTTTTCTGATCTCACAAATTCATGGTGTTAAACCGTTTGTAGTCAAAGACATGCCACCAGTACTATATGGCAGAAATTTTGTCTTTTATCTTGAAGCAAATGATGATTGGTAGTGGTTTGGCCTGGTACGTTAGAGTGGGCTCAAGGCCAGAATCAACCCACAGTGGTAAAAATTTGAAAGGTAGGGCAGGCAATTTTGGAGAGGCTAGCAATAGTAAGCTAGCTTTGAAAGCATAAAATCCCACCCTCCCTTCAGAGCTCTTTACAAAGCCACGTCTCCTCCAAAACACATGAACGCATACAGCCAGAGCAGAGTCACCAAAGCGTCACAAGAGACGCCATTAAAATACATAAAGAGCTCTTGTACCACCTGACTACTGCAGATTAATTTCGCCGTTGATAGTGTTGCCATAGAAACACATAAATCTGAGGATGTGAGCCGCTCTGAGTAGAACATCACAGGTTGTTATCTCTTAATTACTGTAGTTATGGCGTGAACACAGCATTAGTTCATTGTTTTGGTTCAGGAGGAATTGTAAAAGGTGACTGGTGTTTGTTTGTGGCGCTCAGTGACTGTCTACAACTCTGCATAGCCTCATGAAACGCACTGATGACTTACGATGTCTGCGCAAGCAGGATGTGTGGAGGTATGGAAATACATTGACAGGCAGGTAGAACATCCAATGATTGCATTCAGACCAAATGCAATGATTGGACAAACATTTTCCTGAGACATCCGCAGCAGATATATGTTTGTTTGTTTTTTTGTTAATATTTAGACCACTTCTATTGTTGATTGCTATCAGGATGTGAAGAAAGTTTCAGTCAGTATAGCAGAAAGTGTTTATGAAGAACATTGCCTACCTTACCTTTAAAGCTCGTGAGGTTTGTGGGTGTGTAAAGCTAGGTTCTTATCAGACCTACTGATGATTAGTAAATATAGACTCAAGGTCAATGTTCCCACACTTTTATAGTACACTATGAGCTGAAACTAAGCCCCAGTCCTAGTTCTATGCTCAGGGACGATCTCAATAAATTAAAACATGTACTCTTGGAATTTGGTGCCAAAATCTGACCTGAAAAACTTCTTTCCACTATTTTCATGTCACAATTTAATAATAAAGAATATTTTGTGGTTGTGTCCTATTTAGAATCCGTGCAAGGACTAAGGCCATTTTCACATCATTTTACATGTTCATAAATCATACTTTTTTGTTATACAATATCATGAAATGGTTTATTTATTATAATGTTATTATTATAATATTCAAGCTTAATTGTTTTTTTTTTCACATTTAAGTGTAAGAGTTTGACTTTTTTTTATGTATATCATAATCACGTGCTATATCACAACAATAACATACAGAATCAGTCATAATTTTGTGAAAGTTAGGGATTGTAATTAGAGCAATCTCTGTCCATAATGTTTAGACTGTGTTCATTTAAATAGCATGGCACTTATTGTAAGTAAATGTGTATCCAAAATCTCTGACCAAATTAACATTATGTGCTGCACAAACTGCTTTTGTTTTTCTTTGCCAAAGCAATCTGATTTTTTTTTGACCAGAGCATTGTGATTTAACATAATATAGATATTACTGGATCAACACCTTACAGTATGATGAAAACAAGCTTTATATAGGCTTTCTACAGCAAAAACTACACTACTGTGTTTTAATATTGAGAATAGTGACTGTCTTGAAAAGTATGAGCAACAATAAAAACGTTTGGCAAACAATATTCTGTGTCTTTTATTTTGATTAATTTGCCCTATAAGGGGATTTCTCATTGGCTTGCTGGAAATAGCAATTCTCGTTGTTTGTGAAGAACATGGCAAAGAGAGAGACATGGGAACATGTCAGAAGGTCCTGCTAAACTTGGTGAACTGCGTTCCAGTAGATTGCCCTGGACATTTCCATGGCTCTTTCATTGTAACTTTGACCAATTGGATGAGCAGGCACATTCCCTGGTATTGACTATCCTGTCCCTGAGCAGGTGCTCCCTTATGTTTTTGTTTTCCTTGCTGTACCACATTTCACAGATTGGAATAAATACAACAGGTGAGCGGGGACACATCATAAACAAGCATAATAAAACTCAATTCAGCCTGAATATAGTTTCATGCATATAGTAATTAACATCTCAGAATCTCCTGTCTTAAAATATGCTCCTACAGAACAAACAACTTTGAAATTCAGTAGGTTTCACGGGCCCTATTGTATCCCTCCATTCTGGTTCTTATGCCCTCTGCTGGTAACATGAGAAGCATGTTCACACTACTATCAATCATGCAAACTATACTGTATAAATCTTCTGTCCTTAAGTATCTTAAAGTTTAGCTAAAGCTATAAGACTAATTGTAAGATTTATTATGAACATGAAGTGGTGTAGTGGTTTAAGGTCCAGCTGAAAAGTTATGTCTATCCGCAGGCTATAAAAAATCACCATTGTACCCTTAAGCAAGGCTTTTAACACCAGGTTTCTCCAAGGGGGTTGTTTCTGTAATGAGCCGACTGTAAGTCACTTTGGATAAATAAGTGCCTGCTAAGAGCAGGTTCTGCTAATCTTTAATGAAATGAATATATAAGTGACACATGGATCAGTCATGATCTTGTTAATTATTTGTCAGGGTTTTACCAAGGTAAAACTTGCAAGGATTTGGAAGGCAGCAGAAGGTCACGTGAAGGCCAGCACCCCTGCTCATCCAAACAGCTATTAGCATGGCGTGACTGCAAGGAGGCTACTGGCAATCTATTCTGGGCAAGTTGTTTTGCACAGCGGCAAGGGATGGGCTGTAACTGAAAGTGCTGATAGGACTCCCATGACCCCCTGGGGCCAGCTTGTTCTGAAAACCCCTGGCTACCCCACCAGAACAATCCAGGATTGGGAGGGGTATTGTCAAAGTGCTTTGTCCCAATGACAGGGGTGGGGAGTGGACAAAGGATGGCCTCTACAGTAGGCATGGTATAAATGGGTAATCACCAGAGCGCAACACACAGTTTACTGTAGATCATGGCAGTAAGGAGCCTATTTTTTCCACTGTTGCTAATGCTTCTGGGTCTGGCGCTGGACAGAGCCTCCACCCATGCATTCAACCCCAGTCGCCTTCAACAGCACAAAGTCCTCCACCTCGGTGAGAAATTAGATGAACGCTGACCACTGACATCTTTCAAGTGCATTTCAATTGGTGCTATCTTGAGAAAAAAAACTGAATTTACACTTATTTCCATGTCTTTCTCAAAGATCCAAATATGGATTTCCTTTCCTTCTTTCCTCTCCTGGTACAACACCTTTCATTTGCTTCCACATAAATCCTGTGTACCTTGTGTTTGCCTTGTTTACATGGTACTTTAACTAACATTGACTTAAGTGTTGTTCTGTCCTTAGACTGGCCGAAGGACTGTGGCCTGGCTCATTTCAAACCAAACACAGTGGAGCGTATCGTGTCGGGCAATGAAGCGAGACCCCACTCCTGGCCGTGGCAGGTCTCACTGCAGGTAAATTACACTTGAAATGACACAGCATTACTCAAGGTGTAACAAAAGAGTCACTGATGCTTGTATCTATTTCAATAGGTTCGTCCCAGAGGCAGTAAACATTATGTTCATGTTTGTGGAGGGACTCTGATCCATAAGAACTGGATTCTTACAGCTGCCCACTGCTTCCAGAAGTAAGGCAAAGCATAAGTTTATCACCCGTAGGGCAGAACTTCGGGCGTTGCTTGAATTTTGTGTAGGGCAACTTTCCTGGTTGATTTCCCCTGACGGTGCCCCTGCCCAAGAGTCATTAGATGCTCATTAGATGTCATAATCAACCGATTTCAGTTTTGTATCCCTCTCGTTGCCCAGGGGAAAAGCAGAGGATGCTAGTAGCTGGCGTATTGTTTTGGGTAAGCATCAACTGAAAAGATCAGAGACCGCTGAGCGTATTTTCCCAGTGAAGAGGATCTACAGGCATGAGCACTTCCGTTATCCAGCCCACAGTGAGCTAGACTATGACATCGCATTGGTTAAAGCTGGCACGGACATCCTGACCAGTAACTTCATCCGTTATGCCTGCCTGCCGCGCAAGCAGATCAACCTTAAACCGGGGCACTACTGTTGGGTGACCGGCTGGGGGGACACACGAGGTAAAATCTGCATCATAAGCCTTTGACCTTAATGTATTAAAATTAGTACCTTTTGTGCTAACAAAGTTGGGTCTTGAAAGATGATAGTTGGTGTACCTATGAAATCATAGATAAAGTGTAAGGAGTATACAGTAACACCCTTACTCATTGCAGTTTCTACCATAGAAACTGATTTATTTTATGCCCCTGAGGCAAAAACAAACAGCACTTTATTGTTTTGTTGATATTGAGTTTGCAAAGGGAGGTGATCCACTTATCCAGAACATGGGTTTGGCATCTCTTCTTAGGCGGGAAAGAAAATGTATCACTTGCTGAGGCACTGAATCAAGCTCGGCTCCCAATCATCGACTACAAGACCTGCCGGCAGAAGAAGTTCTGGGGTGACCGCGTGCGAGACTCCATGATTTGCGCTGGGTTCCGAGATACAGAGGGGACCCCAGCCGCATGCCAGGTGAGAAAACTATTTAATGGGGAAATTTATCATGCTGTTCCATTTTCAACTTCGACTATTCTTACCTTCTCTGTTGCTCTTCTTCCTACAGGGTGACTCTGGTGGCCCTCTGCTGTGTCAGGTGGGGCGTGACCGCTGGGAGGTCCATGGGATTGTGAGCTTTGGACCTATAGGATGCACTGTGGAGAACAAGCCCAGCGTCTTCACTCGCACCGCAGCCTACATCCCATGGATAGAGGCTACACGCATCAGGGACTTCTTCTTGCACTGAATTCCCACCTCTAAGAATTCCTTGCCCACAATTGTAGGCACAGGAAGAGTCGTGAGAGCAACTGATTAAGTGCCATGTCCCGGTCTGGGTCTGGCCCATGGACCTGCTTATCCATTTGTGGTCCGTGCACTGAGAGCTGTTGTACATCATCACAAACACCAGCCACCAAGTTAGGGTAGTTAGCACTGGTTTGTGGGTCGTTTCACCGCTATGCACGTGAGATTCTCCTGGGCTTCGCTGTAGTACATGAACTGCAAGGTTTTGACTGCTTTCAGCTAAATCACATTGATCTTCACATTGTGTTCATCAAGCCAAGCAACATTTTCTGTTAAACAAGTCCTGGCTATTCTACATTACTCTCATCAGTTCAGTTGGCCTTGTTTTTTTCTGTAAGGAATGGCATGTACATTTGCCCTCTCTTGGACAAGCGGGTATTCAATCCGTAAGGTGCTTTGATGGTCAAAGTCAAGTAGTGATAGAACATTTCACCTGTTGGAGGAGACAGTCTCCCTTTGATACAGTCTACTCCAGTGCTTTTCACTGAACAGGCTATGTAAATTCCACACAGGATGGATATTTACTTTACACTTTAAGCCGCTACAAGGAATTTATCCTGATAATTTACATACATTTCTTTATAATCATTATTTTGAGAGGGAGCTTTAATTTTTATATCATTGAATCTATGCATATATCACTCATTATAAACAGGGAGAGTGAGTTAGTGGTTCAATACTGCTAGGATAGAATGATTTTCAACCAGAATTATTATTCTGGTTGAGAAATAATACTGAAAGAAATGCTTTCACTCATAAAAATATGATGTGTGAATACTGTAACATATAAGGTCATAATGAGGGACATTCATTCTGGAATATTATAATTCCTCTGTATTCTACACATTGACTGTATAAATAAAGGCTAACCTGCTTACAAATAAAACATTTGTAAAACAAGACCCATATCAATTCATTTCTTTGCAGTCAATACAGTTAAAACATTTTAGTACATTACAAAGAACATATGCCTTGGAATCTGAAAATGGTTAAATTATTTTATTTTTATATTTTAGTTTTCTTTATTTATTTAGAGCTAAGTGAATACAGGATGGTTTAGTACTCCCAGTATGAAAGACTGACCATTCATGCACAGCAAACACAAAATACAACTCTATTTTAACACCCCTAAAATACAAATAAAGAGCCTCAAACAGTGGAAACTATAATTTTATTTTAGATGTTTGCAGAGAGGAAGCAGACAGTTTAGTCACCACTGATAAAATTCATCAATCCACAATGAGAACAGATAAAACCACATCATTAAAGGATACAGACTTCCTCCAACTGCAACTTACACCAACAAAGACATATGCTTGAAGAACTGTACATAATCATAGTCAAGCTACATAGTCCACACAGCTTGAGGCAGTCTGGCTCTTCCATTTAAATATTACACCTAATGTAACTCTGAAGAAGTCTGTGCACATGTGGTGGTCCATGGGTTTCTTAAAAAAAAAAAAGAAGAAATTCGATGCATCTCCAAAAGGGGGTGATAAAGAGTATAAGAATAGGCTCAGAGTCAAAATAAGTCCATGGTTTGAGCTCTCAGTCATCCTCAGTAATGTGAAGGCGATCTCCCCTTCAGGTGATCCCAGTTGTTGTAAAGAGCATACAGCCCTGACATGGCTAAACCAACGAGACCTCCTCTGGCAGCTCCTTTGAGTCCACCTGAACACAGTAAATATATGCAATGAATTCATATAACAAATATTATGTTCATTAGATTAAATCTGTGATTGCCACAATATTTAACACTTAAGTCAATGTGACTTTTCCTCACTTGTGGATTTAAAAAGCATCCCTGTTAACGTTCCAGCTGCCACTGTGTTGAGGTCATCCTCTGCACCTCTGGCCTTCTCAATGGCCACACCAAACACACTATACAAAAGAGCTGTTGAGAAAGAGAAACCAACATTTATGCATGCATGTCTTTGGGCATGTTTACACCTGGTCACTTCATGCTTTTTACTGATCGGATAGCTATATGATTTGTAGAAATGGTTCCATTTACACTTGGCCAGATAAATGTGTCTCCGCAAAATGAATATAAATCCCATCTTCAATTTCTGCACTATATGCAAATTTAACAGAGTTCATGTCAATGAAAGCAACATATATGAGCTGCTTTTTATTTATCATTAGCTAATTTCAAGATCAAAGACCGCAATAGGAGAGAGAGCGGCATCAGCACTGGTAAGATCATTTAGTCTCACTACTTTGAATGAAGATGACTGTGTTTTGACCATCTGCGACTTACTTTCAGTTTCATTTGTGGCAGTTTGAGCGTTGACTTGCTGAAGAGATACTCTGCGACGATTCGTGTTGCAGTAGTGCCATCATATCTGGCTATATCAGCTTCTCACACTTTAAAGGGTTAGTTCACCCAAAACTGAAAATTATGTCATTAATGACTCACCCTCATGTCGTTCCAAACCCGTAAGACCTCCGTTCATCTTCAGAACACAGGATATTTTAGATTTAGTCCGAGAGCTTTCTGTCCCTCCATTGAAAATGTATGTACGGTATACTGTCCATGTCCAGAAAGGTAATAAAAACATCATCAAAGTAGTCCATGTGACATCAGTGGGTTAGTTAGAAGTTTTTGAAGCATCTAAAATACATTTTGGTCCAAAAATAACAAAAACTACGACTTTATTCAGCATAGTCTTCTCTTCCGGGTCTGTTGTATATCCGCTTTCAATCCACAGCTGCTTCTTCTTCTGCCAACCGCCGTAAAAAGGAAAGAAGAAGCAGCTGTGGAGTGAAAGCGGATATACAACAGACCCGGAAGAGAAGACTATGCTGAATAAAGTCGTAGTTTTTGTTATTTTTGGACCAAAATGTATTTTAGATGCTTCAAAAACTTCTAACTAACCCACTGATGTCACATGGACTACTTTGATGATGTTTTTATTACCTTTCTGGACATGGACAGTATACCGTACATACATTTTCAATGGAGGGACAGAAAGCTCTCGGACTAAATCTAAAATATCCTGTGTTCTGAAGATGAACGGAGGTCTTACGGGTTTGGAACGACATGAGGGTGAGTCATTAATGACATAATTTTCATTTTTGGGTGAACTAACCCTTTAACTTTTAAAATTTTGGGAGGAGTAAAAGATGCATTTACACTTGTCCAGTTTCATTTGGAATGCTTCAGGAAGTGGTTTGAGTGATCGGATTTAAATCAGTCTCGAAAGCGTTTCAGAGGACATTTATACCTGGTCTTTTCGCGATCGGATAGCTATCCAATCAGAGAAAACACATGAAGTGACCAGGTGTAAACAATCCTTTTAACAAATGGCAAAACAGGTTGTGATACTCTTTTACACAAGCTGTTTGAATTCCAGTGCATTTCTTACCCACAGATCCTAGTGTGTTGGCCCACGATGCACCTTGCCGTGTGACCATGTTCAAAATCCTAAAAAAAAAAAAAAAAAGATATTCCATACATCAGTATTACAGAAACACCAAAACTGAAATTAAAGTTATTGAACCAAAAACTTTGGTCATTCAATTTGGGTAATTGAACTTGATATGATGTCACGTTCACAGATGATAACCCAGTCATAGTAAAGTTTTTCGGCAATGACCTGCATCTCAATATTTTGGCAGAACAATTAAATAATTTAAATAAAACACTACAATCTTTTTGGTGATGGTGAAATTGCAGCTTATCCACATGTGTGGAAAAAGTAGACTGACAGAGTCAAAACAGAAAATAAAAAGCACTCGGTCAACGATTTGTGCCCTCCAAAATTATGTTTGGGCCAAATATTTGTTGCCCAAATTTTAGTGCACCACTAAAAATACATGTTCACTGCATTGCAGCAAATTTGTAAAAGTCCTATTTGTCATAATTACACCACATCATATCAGCATTATATCGGCCATTACCCACTCTGCTCCGTGGACATTCAAAAAGACCCAAACTGAATTTTCTATACAGTAAATTAAATAAAGTATTTACAAAGGAACAGACACTTACTGTACGTTTCTGGGTTTGGACCATGGCATGTCTCTAGTTTCCATTAGGCCCATACGGAGACCATTAAGTGTCCCAAAAGCAGCGCCTTTAAAGTAATAAGCAACAGTTAAAAAGGGCAAAGATAAAAGACATAAGATTGATCAAAGTCTGCAAGGAGACAGGCCTCACCGGTTATACAGCATCCCCCAATAGTGAAGAAGGCCAGCTCAAAGCGACCACGGGTTTTATTTGCCCCAGTTGGCAAAATGAACTCATCTGTGTCCTAACAGAGCAAGACAAGCACCATAAAAGCATCTGAATTGTAAGGTTGTGCATCATATTATTTTGTAATCTGAACACAATACAACCCCACTAGTATACATTACAGCATGTGTCAACTAATGAAGGCAGATTTTAATAAAAGGTTAAAATTACATTCTCAGGAAATCAAGTCAGTTCTTACAATAATTATTTGTCACAATTTATGTTGGCCAAAACTATGTTCTGATCGTTTTGTGTGCTACAATTGTCCATTGCTGTTTAATTAATTGTTTTGGATTTAATAATTGATTTACTTTAGCCTACAATAAGTTTCCATTTTGACCTCTTAATTCAGACTCTAACATGAGCTAGATTTTGTATATTCATAACGCATAATCATTTCTACCACACAGAGCTTCAAATATAGCTGTGGTCTTGGAGAAACTCACCTGTACAAGGTAGCGAGGGTCAACATTGAGGTACGGTGAGAGAGGGCTCATACCAGTCACTGAGAATGACAGATAACACTCATTATACATTATAATAAATATATATAGTGTCTCATAGCAACTAATTTGACCTTAAATTGAATCGGACTGTTGGAATTAGCAAAGCTTAGACACTTATCACGTACATGGTACTCCTGCGAGCTCAGTATTTGAATACTCAGGGTTTCCTCCACCGAAAAGGCTCCCGAGTCCCCCTTTAAATCCTCCTGATGCTGGCGAGTTGTTATCCATGTCTTTAGAGATGATACAGAGAAAACCGTCTCGACGATCAGACTTCTTCCTTACCGAACCGGTAAATCTGATGAACGCTAGCGACACCAAACGACTTTCTTAACCGACAGTGTTGTGTTGTATATCATCTGTTGAAAACCCCACATAGATGTCACTGTGCTAAGTTGTTGTCAAGAGTTAATATTATATCATTAGAGAGTTTTCAGTCTCTGACAGTGAGTTTCTGCATCTCTGACCTCCACATGCTGCCCTGCCGTAAAGTGAAAGGACACTGCTGACGTAACACTGCCGTAAAATTATTCGTGTGATTCCTCCATAGACTGTAAAAAAGACCGTAGATTTCAGTAATATGTAAATATAAGATTAACAATAAACAAATAATAGCTAAAGTATCGTATACGATACAGACATGAGGCTATTTGTATTTGAGAGACTTGACGAGACCTGACCATAGACAGTAAAAGAAAAGACCTGACAGAATTTACCAGTTGATTGCACGACATTTTACGACCACCCGTATTTTGTTGTGCAATTGTTTTTTTTTTAAATTATTAATATTTCAGAACAAGCAAGATGATATATAAACAGAAGTAACATTCATGACAATGCCATTAAAATACATTTAAAAATAAATTAAAAATAGTTAGGAAATAAAGTAAGTAATGTAGCTGTCAGATATTATATATTTGATATTATATGTTATTAGAAAAGTCTAATTCTTGAAAACAACAAAAGAACAACTTGAAATTTGAAAGTGTAATTACATCAAATTCTACCATGGCATTACATTACATTATATGGCTGTTTTAATAACTTAAATTAATAATAGGCCTAACTATAATACATTTTTTATCCAATATTTAAAATGCGTTATAGCTGAGTGCTATGATATCTTCTATTTACAGATACTTTTGTATCTGATGCTGATTTATGGGTAACAGCCATAATTGTTCGGATTGATAGTTTGTTTCATATACACTGCCCTCCAAAAGTTTGGAAACATCCTAGAAAAGTGGGGTTTTGGACAATATTGGCATGAATCCTTTTTAATTTGTGATAATTTTGCACTGATAAGGGACAACACAAACTACAAAACATATTTTATTATATAAACAGTTTATACATAAAAAAATAACTTACATTTTCGATTCATCAAAATATCCACCATTAGCAGCTATCTGACCTTAACTGGGTTCTAATTGGTTCATTGTTTTCTAAACTTAGTTGGCAATCAGTTGTTGAAGCTATTAAGGTGTGCTGACCCAAAGATCTTTTACAAACCTGGGCCAAGTTTAAACCAGTAACCAGGCATCACAGCTGGCAAAGGGGCATGTCTGACTTTGACATGTATATATTGCCATTATTATGTAATCAAAATTTAAATTATTATTGCTGGTCTTAAATGATAATGTCAAGTTACTGTAATGTATTTGCACCAAAAAAATGATAATCATTTATGCTGATATTGTACAAAAACACATGTACACTGTATTTTGGATATGGTTGGAGAAGAATCTCTGACGCCAATGAAGATGCTTTCCCACTAGATGGCAGGCAAGGACAAATTTCAAAATGTGTCTGATGGCGTTTCATGAACTATTTCTTTCTTCAACAGTTGGATAGTTTTTTTCTGCTTCCTTTCAGTTTATTTGTTAGTTTGTGTGAGGTAAAAGATCCACCTCACACCAAATCATGTGCCACAATAAAGCATGTCCCGCAATGCATGCTTGAAAGCACAAATGGTTGTTTAGCACCATAAAGGTTGTCTTCAGATCCTCCTAGCTCGCATGAGATTTAAGAGGAATTCGCAGTGTGGGAGGATGCTGAAGCAGAATTCTATCACCATTGCTAATTTTTTTCTGTCTCTTTCTTTTCCACCCCTTGAGGTGGAGCAATAACGTTTGCCATTGTTGTCATTCTGTGAGCTCAGACTTCCTGGCATCCACACTAAATTACCCAGGGCTTTCTGTGGGAGCAGAAATGGCTCACTGTTCCCCAACAAAAAGACCATTCACAGTCAGTGGAAGGCCTCCTATAGACAGCCCACAGTGCTGAACAGAGCCAGAGGCAGTCGAATAGAGACAGGCACCCCGAGGAACATGGCCGCACTGGGAAATGACTGTGATGTCATAATGAATGCATCTCACAGAATATCTTTTTATCACGCTTGTGTTTTATCATCACACTTTGTTGTCAGCCTCTTATAACTTTTTGTGCCAAAACTCAAACACAACAACGTTGAGTACACACAAAAAAGGACCCCAAAGGGGGTGTTACCATGGAGATATGAAAGCTGTGCAGAGCCTCTGTTCCTTAAACTAGTTTTGAGGAGATGAGAGGGGAGGACAAGAGGGGGTGGGGGTTCAAAGGGGTCCTCTGAAACCTTTCAGATGAAGACTTAAAAGCCATCACACTTTTTTTTACTCATAAAAAAGAAGATACATGCTGTTGCTGTCTGAGATTCATACAACAGATTTAGATGTTTTTGAATTTCCATCATCATTACTCCAGTCTTCAGTGTCACAAGGTTCTTTCAGAAATAATTCTAATATGCTGATTTGTTCAATTATTATTGGTGCTCAGTTGTTAATAATGATTCTTATTTTTTATATTTTTTTTAAGGATTGATAATAATACGCAATGTTTCTTGAGCTCCATTTTAGAATGATTTCTGAAGGATCATGTGACACTGAAGACTAATGATGCTGAAAACACAGCTTTGATGCAACCTGGAATAAATTACATTTTAAACTGTATTCAAATAGAAAACAATTCTTTTTAATTGTAATAATATTTTACAATATTACTGTTTTACTGTATTTTTGATCAAATAATTGCAGAGACTTCTTTTAAAAACATAAAAAAATCTTAATTATCCCAAACTTATTCCAAAATAAACATATTAAAGGGTTAGTTCACCCAAAATTAAAATTCTGTCATTAATTATTCACCCTTTTGTCTTTCCAAATGCATAAAAAAGTTCTTCAGAACACAAATGGAGATCTTTTTGATGAAATCTGAGAGCTTTCTCTTCCCCCATTGACAGTTACGCAACTGACACTTTGACGCTGCAAAAAGTTCATAAAGAGATCGTAAAACTAATCCATATGAACTGAGTGGTTTAATCCAAATTTTCTGAAAAGACTTGATTGCTTTATACGATGAACAGATTTAATTTAGGCTTTTATTCATTTAATTTGAGATCTTAATTTGTGTTCCGAAGATGAACGAAAGTCTTACGGGTTTGGAATGACATGAGGGTGAGTAAATAGTGTATAACCCTTTAAATACAACATATATTAACAGAAACTGGGAGCAGGAGTGTCACTGGGGTTTCTGGGCCCCCTGGGTAACTTTTCCAGGGCCCTTAGAATCGTCATAAAGAGTCAAAAGTAAACACCCACACATACTGTTGCAGTTTGAGAGTCATACAACCAGTGTTGGGGAAAGTTACTTTTAAAAGTAATGCAATACAAATTGCATTACTCCCTAAAAAGAAACGAACTGAGTTAGTTACTTTTTATGAAAAGTAATGCATTACATTACTTTTACATTACTTTTCTCACTGGGGTAAGGCTTGCTTGTTTGTTTTTTAATAGCAACAAAAAAAGTTTTATTTTTGACAAATGTTAAGGCCCTTTCACACCAAAAGTGAAATGAATAAGTCTCAGGCTGAAGAAAATGCATATTTACGCCTGCACAGTAGAGGGCGCAGCTCAAACTAACCTTTCAGCTGTGCTGCCAATCTAGATTAAAGAAGTATACAGGAAACGGAAGTTCAACACAATTTTTTCTATGGTTGTATGGTTGAATTAGATCATTGAAGGTAAGCAGCAAAGACATTGGTCAATAAAGTGAGATTAAATACATAAAGTATATTTGTGTAAATTAATATAATTAATTATTACAGGTTTGTGTAAAATTCTGAGTTTTCATTTCACTATTTTTATTCATTTTGAGGAATACAGCACACACAACGCCTCTGCACTTTATTTCTCTCAACATGGGGACAGGAGAGCTGTCAGTCAATAAATGTGAAAAAGTAACTTGCGTTACTTATTTGAAATAGTAACTTGGATATCTTGTTGTAAATTGAAAAAGTAATGCGTTACTTAAATAAAATCACCTATTATTGTACATCAGTGGTTTATGACATTTATGGCATTTTAACCCTTTAAGGCACAAACAACACTAGTGAGTTCAAATGTTCTACTGTGATTTGCTTTCATGTTACAGTCAAACGAAACTTGACAGACTCCTGGAAAACTTTTTCATATACGAAACAACTCAAGTTAAACAGAATCACCTGTTTTAAAGTCTCTGGAAACTTGGAATCCACCCAAACTCAACAGTTCCCCCTTAATGTGGATTTGTTTCGTTAAAGCCCAGCTGACACTTGCAATAGATTTACGTAAGCCTTATAATATCCCAGATACAAAGTAAGATCCAAGAGCCATAGTTGTCCCTTGGCTTAGCTCTTGTCATTTCAAGCTCCCCGTTATTCTCTGGCAGTGCTTTAGGACTTTGGCTTGGCTGCAAATGTTCTCCACTGTGGCCTGCCAAGATCTGCTGTCCTCTCCCACCAGTCTGGACAGTGTCCAACCTTGTGGAGCCAGTGTGGGGGGCCAGCACCGAGCCAGACCCCAAGCCCCATCCCATGAGAGCAGACAGGAAGGGCGGGGGGACCCCACAGAACGAGAGGAAGAAGAATGGGGACACCAACATAAGACAGAGAAGCATCCTACAAGTTCAAACACACCATGTGTGTGTCTGATGTACAAGTAAACTCAGTTCCTGTACATCTTAACTCGGAAAACCCATTGGATGTAACCGAAGCGTATCAGCGCCCTACTGTGCGACTCCGCTGTGGCGTAACATCTGTTGTGTCGTCCTGTTTAATTTGCTGCGTCCTTTATATCCACCCCACCATCACCACCTCTGATATTTCTCAGATCTTTAGCTATGAATAGAAACAATTACACAAGCTAGATAAACAGCGATGACTTCCTCTCTTACATAAACACTGATGGAAGTGTCTGTGGAAACGGATCTTTAATAGAGCAGAAGGAAGTGTTCCTTGAGATTTGTTCTGTCCGAGCCCGTTGGGAGGACATTCCCCACCCTCTCCATATCCTCATGCTGGACATGTCTTTGTGGTCGTCATTGTTTAAGATCAAGTGCGGTTTGTTTCCTAGAAGACCCACACATACGCTGACACCCCCCTTGGTTCAACAAAACTGAGGGAAGCTGATGAAATCCTGATTTTTCAAGCGAACACAATCATTCAAAGCTAAATGGGAGGGATGTGAGTCGAATGCTGATAGAGAAGAACAAAATGTTTATGTTTCATTATTTAGAAGTAAATTTTTGAGTGGTGTGAGACTAAATTAATCTGTCCAATACAATATTCATAGGTCACCTAACTACAATATATATTACAACTAAACTAAAGTGTCAGCATGTGTAAATTAATTAATTGTGAATCCAGAAGTTTTAAGAACAATAGGTATTTTTTACACCTTGTTTATATCTTGACTGTATGTTTTTCTTTTTTAGCATTTTAATTCATTTAGGTTGCTTTAATATATTAATAATAATTGTGGAAAGCAGGGCGAGGCCAAGAGCCATGGGAACGGAGCGAGGCTGGTGGCACAGGTGCTAATGAGCGTCACCTGTGCTCCACACCTGTCTCGAGTCAAATGGAGGAGCTCCGGAAGGATAAAAGGAGTGACGACAGTGAAGGATGAGAGGGCGTTTCCTGCTTCCTCCTTCCCTGAGCCTTGAACATTGTTACATTTGTGCTTAAACTCGAGAGGAAAGAGGGACATGCTGTCAGAGAGCCCTTACTGCTGAGGGGGATCGCGGTGGTGCTGGAGTGATTGTTCAACAGGTGGGACGGAGAGCTTGCTGCCGTGCTCCTGCGTTGAGGAGGGGTGGCTGCCATCCGTGAGGGGATGGAAGAGTGTCCGCCATTCGCCGGAGGCCAGACCTGCTGCCGTCCACCATGATAGGGAGGAGCAGGGAGAGTGAGGGAATGGGGAGCTCACTGCCGGGTGACCGTAGTTCGAAGAGCCATTGTCCGTCCACCAAGGAGCATCCAGTACCATCGCATGGCACCGCGGGGGAGGGCCTCTCGGCTGGTTGAGGACTGAGCGGCATTGTGTCCGGGAACTGGACTAATATTTTTTTCGTCCCATCTCTGTCTCTCCTCATCCTTCCATCTACTTTTCTCTCACCTCGTCTGTCTTTACCCGCTGTGATTGTCCCCCCAGTAGAGCGCAGTCTCGTGGATGACCCCTGCAAAAGGCAATGGGGGTATGTGGCAAGCAGGGTGAGGCCGAGAGCCGCGGGGATGGAGCAAGGCTGGTGGTCATTTAACAAACCTGATTCAACTCATCAGCTCATTTGTAGAGACTGCAAGACTTGAATTGGGTGTGCCTGATAAGGGAGACATGCAAAATGTGCAATGGTAAGGGGTCCCCAGGACAGGTTTGAGAAGCACTCTAGACCAGGGATAGGCAACGTCGGTCCTGGAGAGCCGCTGTCCTGCAGAGATTAGCTCCAAACCTAAAAAATCCTCACCTGCCTGTTGCTTTAGTAATCCTGAAGACATTGATTAGCTTGTTCAGGTGTGTTTGATTAGGGGTGGAGCTATAGGACTGACGTTGCCTATCCCTGGTCAAGGTGTTTGAAAGGTTGTAACAAAAATTTCTAAATGCTGGTACACTGCATAAATCTTACTCTGTTGTATTGCCAAATAGCATTTCAAATATTTTAATATTTAATGTTACGCCTTTTCATATACCTGCAGTTTTAAGAGCGGACATCTTCTGCCTAATTTTGTTTCAATACAACTAAATTTGCTAATAGATTTTCAACCATACCAGATTCATTAGCTGAAATCAGGTTAAAACTGCATATTTCATGTTGGTCTAGCTAATGTGCAACTGAGGTAGTATTTTTTTTTTTTTTTTTTTTTTTGAAAAACAACCAATAAAATGTAGTCCAGTATCTGCCAGATATTACTAAAATAAATTTGGGGGAATTCTTAAGCCAGGAAGGGAAGTGGACTGTTTTAGATAGGGTGTGTGGTTGAAGCTAGCAAAATGGAAATGATACCGCCTTCTACTGAAACCCTTTCTTTCCTACAGATGCCATATTGCGTTCATTTATCTACAAGGAGTCTGTTTGGCTTTCCATTGGCATCCAATAAGATCAGTAGATTGACAAGGAAGGAAGGAAGGAGGGAAGTAAAGAGTTCTATTTTCGTTTGGTAAGTTGGGACAGAGAGTTCCGAGTTTGTTTGTGGGCATAAAGGTTGTAAAGGTCATCGCAGCCTCTGAGGGGGGAAGTCAGAGTGTGAGTCAACAGAGGATACTGTGTCTCCCTCTCTCTCTAGGCTCTATACAGAAACTTACCCAGTTCATCTTTCCTCTTTGGCCCTCAGCTAAAACCGTTATCCATTCCACTCATTAAACTTTCTGCTGCATTACGGTAGTGCCTATATGTGTTTTGATAAGGTAAGCAGCGCTGTGAAGTTAAGGAGGTAGGAGGGGGCATCAGACAATGAACAAGACAGGAAATTGAGGTTTTAATTGCAGGTTAGAGATGGAGAGAGGATGAGGGAGAAAAAAAAAAGGAAAGAGGGAATGATTACCTAACATAGCAGCTAGTAATTTGGGACAGGCAGGAACCATTTAACACAAAAAGCGTGGTGTTTAATGAACAGTTTGCCTTCTGTGGGAGCAAATTAATCGCACTCTCTCCTTTTCCATCCATTTCACTTTCTCTCTCTCGGTGCATGCCCATTTTTTGTGCTATAAAAGGAACAGTAAAGAGCTAAAATGAAAATACATTCTTTATGCTTATTTACTCACCTTCATGTCATCACAAATATGCTGCTTTTATGAAACTTTCATTCATCTCAGAATGGCCACATTTTGACAAAAACACTATTAGTCTATATGAGTCGTGCTTGAAAGTCCTCTGAAGTCATATAATCACATGGTTGATGTACAGACCAACATTTAGGCTATTTTTTCTTCTTTTTTTCAGGGTCACATTTACTGTTTTTCGGCTATTTTTTGCAGGCGAAATCTAGTCATTTTAATCCACACGATCAGGATTGCGCGCGAAGGCCAGAGTTGTAAGGGTCTGTTTACACGACACCATTTTCAACAAAAAAACGGAAAACCTTTTATGCGTTTTAGCCGTTTATTTCGACAAAAATGCTTTGGGGGTCTGAAAACGCACACTTTTTAAAACGTCTTTAGAAATGTTTAAACAGTTTTTGAAAATGATACCATTATCATCTCCGTGTAAACAACAAAAACGATCTCTGAAAAAGTGTTTAGTCAGACGTGCGCATTTGGCGCGAGTGTTCTGCCTATCTGCGCGTAGTCAGTTTTTTGTTTTGTTTTTTACATTGTTTTCGTGTAAACGTACCCTTATAGTTGGTTACTCCAAATCGCCGCTATGAACAACAGAAAGCTTCGGTCTGTTTCTCACAAAAATATGCTTTAGAAAACATGGAATATAGTCCACCAGTTGTATTAAACTCTTTTATGAGTGATGTTTTTGGCCAGAGATTAATAGCTTGATATGAACTGTAGTCGGGTAGAAAATAGAGGCATTCAGATTCTTAACAAATTATTTTCCAAGGAAAATTTAGAGCACATGAGTTTTGAATAAAATGAGGGCGAATAATTATTATTATTATAGTTTTTTTTTTTTACAGTAAACTATTTTTTTAAAACACAATCTATGTTGTCACAGACTGTGACAGTCACAGATTCAGCTCTGTTGCTGTTGTTTTGGATATGACCAGATTTGTTTAATGTAGGCTATGGTTGGCGACTTTGCTATAAACTGAAAAGGGAACAAAAGCTAGTAACTAAGACTCTTGGGTGCAGTGATGAGGTCTTGTGGGAACTAAAAGAGTCTGATTAGCTTTATCAGCTAAACACAGACCATTACACACAAGAGCAGCTCATTAAAACAATGTGTGAACATTTAGAAAAATGAAAAACAGTTTTTAGAAGGTTATTCAGAGTTATCTTTTTCCTTCGTGACTCCAGTTCCTCTCAACACTGAACCATTGGCGCAGAGAAAGAGTTATGACCTCTGTGATTTCTCTGAGGATATTCACTGTTCAAATGAGGAAGTGATTTGAACCTTACATTTTATAAGCCTGATGTTTGTTACTATAGTTAGGCAGTGCTGATGAGCATAGCTGAAAAGTATTCCAGTTAGTGGGTGTTATTGGAATGACCTCCAGCTGTTTTACAAAAGACAATGTTTGCTTCTTTTGTTTTCTTACACTTTTAGAGAATCTAGAAAGTTTTGCTCGCATTGTATGGTTTCAATGGACTCCTTTGAAAGACGATTACTGGTGTAATCTATCCGTGGATACTCTTTTCTTGGTGACTCTTATGACTTTCCAAAACAGCTTAACAGATGGCTACAATACAAAAACAAGAACACATAATGGAGAGTGTTGAGAAAGAGAGAATAATAAAACTGTGAAATAGAGGTGGGTGTTCTTCCAACTCAAACAACCGTACCATTTATATAGATTTTACTTATTCTCTCGCTTTCTTTTTTCTGCCCCATAATCATCTTGTCACTTTCATGTTAAGTGCAGCTTTGTTCATGATCATTTAAACAGTACAGAGAAGTCTGGACCCAGATCTTCTCCATTATCTACAGCAGACCTGAATCAGATTAGTAGGCAAAGTGTTCTGGCACATGTAAAAAGCACAAGAGAAAGAGCGACCAAGTTAGTTTAATTTTTAAAACTATGATTTTAATAATCTGCTATTGCTTCTCATTACAGAGTTTAGTCCAGCATATATCAGTCAGTAAAACACTCTTTTGCTTAATTTCACACAAATCCTGCTCTAACGATTCAAAGCAGACAAAAGAAATTATTGACAGGGTTAATGTAAAGAAATCATCAAATGTTAGAACAATCGGCAAGAAAAGATTAATCAAATTATATAACTAGAAATGGTTAATAGCTTACAATTTACATAAGAAGGCACAGAGGCAAAGCAACAATGACAAACCAAACACCCCAGCAAATAATAACCACGTTAAAACTTGCTGAGAGTGAGGCTGAAACCAAATAATATTGTTCATCAAATGGGGTTTTCCATTTTCCATCACCTATGGAATATCGTCATCATGGAAAAAAATGTCTCTCTCATATCAATTTTTGTAATAAGGCATACTGTTCATATCTGGAAATGTGATTTAATGTTATTTCTCACATACAAAATATGATAGAAAAATACATTATAAAATGTTACAATGGTTATAAATAGGACTGTATATTTTTCCAATGCAGGGAGCTGCTTGGGTTTGCAAAAAAAAAAAAAAATGACAATAATAATAAGCTTGAATGGCAAGTTGCAGTTCATTGGCATATACAATACACAAACACTCACTCACACAATCATCAGTAAACACACATGCTCTCACACACCGACATAGTCTATAGTAATACTGCATGGAAAGCAAACACTAAACCAAAAAACACAAATTAACAAACAACTCCAGTTCCTGGTCAAGCTGACAGGGTGAGAGATCCTCATAAAACATATTTGCAGGATTTTTCCTTTAGCAATTTCCTGGTTAATAATAAGAAATAAAAATAAAAATGACATGCAACTGGATCACAACCTCAAACTTCTAAAAAGTATTGCATTTGCTCTGCATAAATACAACCAATATTATTATTTTTATTTTTTTTAAAAAAGGAGATGCATCTTCTCAAAATCCAGTTATGATAACCAAATAACAAAATGTAATCATAATTTGTTAATAGGCTTTTAGTTTCATTGTTCTTAAGCACTGAAATGGTACTGGAAGACCAACTGAAGGAAATTTATTCAGTCATTTTAATAAAACTGAAACTCATTTGCATAGAAAGGTATGGAGAAATGTGACATGTCTGCATACAAACATGCTCCTCTAGTACACTTCAATTCTTCAAAAGGAATAAAATGAGTTCTGTACTAATTAACCCCAAACCTTTAGAAATTTCAACCTGCTGGATTGAATAAATGCTCCTTGAGATATAAGCAGAGTGAAAAATATGGAATCTAAGTAATAGTTTCAGATTGATGTGCTTCATTGCTGTATAACAGATGTAGTGACGGCTCTATAAACATACACAAACATTTTCAAACAGATTGCGAGCGTAAAGGGCTCAAGAAGTACCTAATGTAGTGTGACAGGGTAAAACTCTTATTAATCATTATTTGTAAAGAAAAATTATAAAATGCACATAAAAACATTAGTTTTTGAGTGTAACGCCTGTAACATTGTTCTGTACACCTCTTGTTTTCATGATCATCGATAAAGAGGAATTGAACAGAAGTACCTGATATGTTGGCATAAAACACACTGATGGACATTCATACTTGTTCGTAATTGATGATATTGTGTAAAATAAGGCACTTGTTTGTTTGTTTTTATTTAAAAAAAGACACCGTTTTGGTCTCTAAATATTTGTCATAAGGAAATAAACGTTGTTTGCTCATCACATTTTGACAATACTGCTTTTTTAATACAAAAAAAGGATCACCTGTGAAAAATATATCATCATTTCCTGTGCAGCACCCTCGTATCAAAAAGATATTAATTGATGTTCAGTGTTTGTACACTTCCTCGTGTGTCTGAATGCTTTTCGACAGCTCTCCGAAGAAGGCAAGCATGGCTTTTACATCCCTTTTTTGGACCTATAAGTCAGTTTTAAAGTAAACTGCTGGGTTTTTTTTTCCTTTTAAACTCTTCGGGATGTTATGAGAACTGCAGTGCACAAACTTAAGAGTTTTAAACATTATGGTCAATTATTCATTTTTAGAAACAAAGAAAGATTTGTGTTTATTTAGTGTGTGCATGTGAAGGGCTAACATTAGGATTTTAGGTGTCACCCAGCCAGCGTTATTGCTTTATGACACTTCAGTGCAGGCTGGGAAGCCCAGGTCACCTGACCAAGGAGGTCCTCAGTTTGAGAAGGGGAGCGATTCGGTTCTGCGGGTGGTGGCGTGGGGCCATCACGGCTTCTCGGCTGTGTTAAGCGAATTAAAGCTGCTTCTGGGCTCACCAGCAGGCTGCCAAAACATAGAAGCGAAGGACGAGAGCCAGAGAACTGGTCAGCAGGCAGGCAATGGTCAGGTCATCATTGGGTGAAGAGTTCAGAGGGTCATTGGTTAGTTGCCGGTGGCGGCTGGGTTGTTAGAGAAAAAAAAAAATAAAAATAAAAAATGGACAGACAGAGGGGAAACGAAAAAAAAAAATAAAAGGACATAAAAAGGACACAAAAGAAAAAAGATAGAGAAGGAGATTAGTTTCAGCTAGTGACGGTTGGATGACAATATGACATTACTAATTACAGCTACTGTAAGAGAAAACTGCTCAACGTCTACATTAACACAGCAAAATCATGAAAGCCTCATGATTTAACTCCAGAACCCATCTCCCAGGTGAAAATGGTTAAAGAAGCAAAAAAGGCAAATCAATTACAGAGTCATTACGAATTAAACTAACAGCACTTAATAGTTAGTAGCAGTCAACAGAGTTTGGGTGTTTGGAAAAACTGACAGCAAGATGTAAAAGGGCATCAATCCTGGATTAAGAGATGCAAACATTTAGAGGAAGGATCCTCTGACTGCTATTAAGCATTAGAGTGCTGCTTCAATACAAAGCCACAAAGCTGCTAGTGATAATGATATGGATTCATGAGTAGTTACAGAGATGTGACGAGAGAAGTAAAATCAGAGAGTGACAGGCTAATCAAAAGATTTCTAGACAGTACAAAAAGTTTGGTGGGTTTTTTAACTCAAATTTTATTGCCTTTAAAATCGGACTATTTACAAAAAAAAAAAAAAAAAATACAGAATGATACTAAAGCACATTGGCTGAAATGTAGGGCTAAAACAACACTACAAACACAAGAAAACAATTATAAAAGACAAGTCTACTCATTTCGCAAGCTGATAAACTCTTAGCCTATAACTTATAAGACAGTGTATCAAGACTGTCACAGGTACGACATCCTAAAAAACAAAATGTACCCCTTGTGGAAAAATAACATGGCATTGTTCTCTAAGCTTACATGCTCATAAATTCCCTATTAATTTACAAATACAATAGAATTTCATAAATGTTCTTGCTTTATAGTTAAACATATTGCTTTCATAAACTCATCTTTAAAAGATCACACACGATAACTTTTTTTTTTCTCCATACATTTGACAAAATTCAAAAAGAAGCTTACTGCAAAACAACAAACAAGAAACAAACAAACCAAAAATGGAATATTTCGTCAGTTCATCTGTTGTTCTTGTGCTAACAGGCAGGCACAGTGTGTGACCGTCCCGCTTTGATAAACAACCTAACATCTCATGAGGTTTTTTGCGTTTTGTTTTTTTCTCGTTTCACTTTGCTCTGTCTGAGTAGTGCAGACTAGGAGCTGGTGATTTAAAATCTTCAGTGCAAAATACTTGTGCCATATTTTTATGATGAGAAATTTCTTGAATGGCGAGTTTAAGGGATCATAAGCAATGCTCCGATTAGGAAAAAATGGGCAGTGCATGTGATGACTTACACTCTCAAACAAGTCCTAACCTTCATAACGGTCTAACCTATCTCATGTGACACTGTCCAAGCCAGGTTCTAGGAATATATATATTTTCCCTGCTCAGGAATCATTTACAAATTCTCAGAGATCTTTCTATGGCTTCGGGCAGTAGGCCAGACAAGATAGATTTGACTTTTTGTGCAATTTCACAATTGTTATGCATTAAACTGGTCAGTTGTATTGGTCTATTAAATTATGACATGTTAAAGTCTTATGGGAGTGAAATTCACTTATATTGATCAGTAGATTCTCACGTTTACAGTTTTTTCCAGGAGTCATAGTTATTATATGTACAGTTTTGGCACAACCACATGTTTGTAATATGAGTTTAATTCAGTTTCATTACAGCAATCTTTAAAAGCTGGTGCTGTAATTCCCTTAGATCCAGTTTATTCCATTTAAGGCATTTGAAAGACTTTTATTATGAATATGCTCAGTGACCCGGGCCAGAAATGATTACTTTTAACCTAAACGACAATTATCAACTGATCTATACATTAAAACTGCAGTAAAAGGTATAAATAAAATATGTAAAATGAAAACGCATTATGAAAGAATGCATTGCAAATAAGAATATGCAGAAATCAAAGTATCTTTACAGAAGAAATTCTGTAATGAGATACAGCTTATAACAAGCATGGAATAATATGCTGTATTGAAATTTCTCGATTAAGTATACATCTGTATCATAAATTGGAGAAAACTGGCATTATATTCTAATTGCACCCATCTTCTAAACATTATTTATGCTGGTCTGGCCAGGTTGAACTATGACAAATAAGATTATGTTTCATTATTTCATTCAATCTTAAATCTTCATCCAAAAACTTCATCTTGTAAAGTTGTTCCATTATTCAGAAGAAAAAAAAAAACCTCTTTGAAAGCTGCCAAAAACTGTTTCAATGGATCAAGATTGGAAAGTCGATTTAAATGGGACACTAATGTACTTAAGCGGCATAAAATTATCTGCAAATACACTAAAACTAAGAAAGGATATCAAAGGAATGACGAATGAAGAATAAACAGAAGCAAACAAACAGGTGAGCTCCATTACCCTTCATTGACTGTGAGCCTGAAGGCCATCACAACGTCATCAGTGTAAGGAGTGCAGTGGACAGTCAGTTTTGCTCCATGAAGGTTCTGTGAACCCAAAGTGGTTCTAACGCACTAGCTGTTTTTCATCTACATACGTCCACCTCTAAGCTTCAGGTCATGTTTGTCTTAATATACAATGCATGTAAGTGCTGAAGTTATCAGATCATACTAATAATCTGTTCCAAAACCTGGTGAGCTGCTTACAGAGGCAGTATTTTAAGGCACACTCCCAATATGAAGGCTAACATTAGCCTGTTTTACCTCATTTTAGCCTAAGACAGAATAGTATGAATCCTTCATGGAAAAAGCAATCCCAGAATGCATTGTTACGTATAGTTCAGTATGCTTTATCCAGTATTTGTGTTCTATGTATCTTTATCCTCATCAAAGTATCACACTGTTAGCTTAGCAACATGCTAACTGTAAACTTTATTGAAAATTGTTCAGTATACTTCATCCAGTATTTGTGTTCTATGTATCTTTATCCTTATCAAAGTATCACACTGTTAGCTTAGCAACATGCTAACTGCAAACTTTACTGAAATCTAAGCAGAGTGTTCCAAATTGTACATTAACAATGTTCCATGGTGGTTGGGATGTTTTCTCGGAAAGTAGCTCACTAGATTCTGGAACAAAGCTTAAATCTCAGAGTTTGGAATGTTGTCATAAGCCATAAGCCCTGGGTATACTTCGTTTTTTTTTTATGAATACACTAACGTACATGCATAGTCGAACGCACAGCCTTGCAAAGTATAGAGGGTATGCATTGATGTCACTTTCCCGCCGGAATGCGCTCCCTCAGCTGGAATGAGTGGTAAAAGAACCTGCTGCATGACTGGATTTAATAGGGGAAACTGCGAAAACACGAGTAAAACAAACGATTGCACTAAAGGTTGGGTTTAAAGGTGTTGCTTATAACATGTCAAAGAAACCTAATCCATGGATATTGACATGCAGCCAGGAATAACTACAATATAGGTAGGTCTAAATCGGACTGATCACTTATCAATGTTACATATATCGTCATATTGTTCAGCCTTAAAACTTAAGTATAGTTTTTGTCAGTGTTTATTTAAAAACACCCAATTATGCAGAATATAAGATAGTAAATATTTAATTGATGATTTGTCAACAATATATAACAATACAATATATACGGTATGATTTTACCCCAAAATCTAACATTTTGACGCAAATCCACGTTTCTCTGCCTGGAGTCCAGTTGTTTCTGTGAACTGCAGTGATCCATTTGCTTCTTTTTTCTGTAGCTTTCGGCAGTCAGTAAAAATATACCTCAGGTTTTGTATCAAAGCTATTTGTACAGTCAATCGCAAAGCTCTTACCCATATTGGATGTGTTTTGTGAGTTTTTTCACACTGAAAACCTATGCTGCCACTTTTTGCCACTCAGTGGGCATAACCGCAATCATAATGGTCGACGGTGTCACGTGCACACCCTCTATACTTCACTTGACTCGTACGTGTACACAGGCGTCCAACGCATGCGCAGTTTTGAGCAATCGCTCGCCACGAGTTACAACCCATGTAAATATATCTGTATCCTTTCATGCTAGAGTTGTACAATTGAGGGTACTTTCTAACCTCTTCACACAATCTGTCATCTATGTAGGCCTCCATTGTTGCTGTAGCTTGCATGAGTTCCGGTCTGTTCTGTTTATGCTGTTTTTCTTTGACTACCTTGTGAATCGACGCCCCCAGGGACATCTTGTGGATAAACTAATTACTGCAAAAAAATTAAACGCGCATGTGCGACCTGTGTGTACAAGGCATGACGACCAAATTCGCGTCACATGCACTGTACGCTGACCATCACGTATGCGTAAAAAAAATGAAGTATACTTTGGGATATAGGCTAAGGATGTTTTGACCTATTGTAAAAATTATTTAATTTTTTTTGTTACAGTATTCTATTTTTTAACCTTTGCTTCAGTGACCCCAAAAACATGCTCAAAATATAATACAAGTAAGATGATAACACCTTCAGTTTCAATGCATTTCTAGGCTGGCAGGTTTAGTGAGTAAACAAACCCTGCACGGTATGACTGGCACGTACTATACCTGATAACAGCAACACTGAAATCTCAAATGATGCTTTTTGTTTGGCAGGTTAGAAGTTGCTAAAAACAGTTCATCTCTTTGTATTGAATGAGATGCAATGAAAAAGACAGTGTAATCAGCTTACTGAAGAAGAGAAAGTATACACACACACACACACACACAGAGCACAGTTTGAACACTGAAGCTAAACTAACCTCGTTCTGCGGTCACTACCCTTTGGTAAGGATGGACGCGCATATCCTGCCTTCGTACTTTAGTAGTCACTGCACCTGCTCAGAGCGCAACATTGCCAACAAAACAAGAATTAACAGATTAATCATCAAAATACATTAAAACGACATTTCACACAAAATTGTTTCACAAACAAGCTTGTAAATCCAAATGACAAGGCACAAGTGACCTTTTCTCCATTGTGAAATCACATCATATGTTGTTGCCCTTTCTCAATTTCCCAGTAAATCTGACGTATTTCCATTAAAACACAATTGGTTCTTTTTTTTAACGCTCTGACTAATTTATACAATGACTATAGAGCCCTTGTATTCCTCTCAACACAGAAGATGCTTCAGATAATATGAATTCACTACAGGCTATTTCATGGAGAAAGTTTTTCACAAGCATGTTATATTAGCAATAATACTGATCACTCTCTAAATATCTAAGATACATTTGCAGGAAAAATAAGTGATACAAATATTACAAGCTAAACAAATATAGATTACTTTCAAACAGAGGAATGTAATAAGGCTTAATTATCAGTATTTATCTGAAAATATCCATTTTTAATCTATGAATAAGTCAACAAAACAGTTAAGACCAGTGTAAACATGAGTAGTAATGATCTTTAGTCTTTTGTTTCTTATAAAAATCAGTTTCTTCGTTTGCTCTTTTGTTCCAAGGCAGCTGTAAAGCAAAGCATTTTTAACACTCGTATGGGCTGAAGACTGTAAAACCCCTGAGCATTACTAGCCTTTTGTCGGGAAAGCCATACCTACAAGGACAAGACAGAACGCTGGAATTAGTCTACTGGAACTCTGAGCAAATGTGGACAAACTGTGTACTCCAAACAGCGGTGGGCGGTATATATATATATATATATATATATATATATATATATAAATATATATATATATATATATATATATATATATATATATATATATAAATATAATATATATATATATATATATATATATATATATATATATATATATATATATATATATATATATATATATATATATATCTCAGACAGAAAATAATGTGAAATAAAACAATAAAAAATAAAATGTATCTTTTTAAAAGATTATAAAATGTATATAATAAAATATATGTAAAATATTTATATTTGTAATAATTTTTTAATAAAATAAAATGATATTATTATTCATATAAAATTTTGAATAAAAACTGCTATAGACAGATGAACAGTATAGCAAAATCTCAACCTTTTGACAAATACTATACGTTTTGGGTATATCATACCGCCCAGTCATAACTCCAAACCATGTTAAAGGGATAGTTCACCCAAAAATGAAAATTATGTCATTAATTACTCGCCCTCATGTCATTCCAAAACCGTAAGACTTCGTTCAACTTCAGAACACAAATGAAGATATTTCTGATCAAATCTGAGAGCTCTCGGACTCCTCCATAGACAGCAATTAAATTACCACCGTCAAGGCCCAGAAAGGTAGTAAAGACATTGTTAAAATAGTCCACTTGACTACAGTGGTTCAACCTTAAATTTTATGAAGCAATGAAAATACTTCTTGTGCCCAAAAAAAAAAAAAGAAAAAAAAAAAGACTTTCTTCAACAATTTCTTCTCTTCCCTGTCATTCACCGACACCGTTTATGCTGTAAACACAGTGCAGTGCTTCCGGGTTCTTTCGGGGTTCTATGTCAGAACGCTGGCTCATTATTGGCCGGCTCCTGCATCAGCACCACACACATGCGTCGTGCTGCTCACTTGGACAGCGTTGCCCAATACCGAGTCAGCATTCTGACGAAGAGCCTGGAAGTGCTGCACTGTTTACTACATGATCAGCATAGGAAACTGACATGGAAGAGAAGAAATTGTTGAATAAAGTTATTTTTGTTTTGTTTTTGCATACAAAAAGTATTCTCTTCACTTCATAACATTAAGATTGAGACACTGTAGTCACGTGGACTATTTTAACAATGTCTTTAGTACCTTTCTGGGCCTTGAATGTGGTAATTAAATGGTTGTCTATGAAGGAGTTCTTGGATTTCGTCAAAAATATCTTAATTTGTGTTCTGAAGATGTCAGAATTTTCATTTTTGGGAGAACTAACCCTTTAATTACCTAATCTGTACAAAATACCTTTAAAGACAAACAAATAATCAAAACTCTTACCTAAAACACCACTGGAGTCAATAGGATATTCAAGAATGGAGGTTGCAGGGGCTAGGGTGTAGGGGTAATCGTAGGGTGCATAGATGATGCCTGATTCAGGGGTCTGTGGTACGAGGGCGTGATGGGGCGTGCCCGTGGGCATGATGGCAGAGGTCTGGATCTGTCGGATGAGGGGCATGAGGGTGGGTGCGGTAGGTGCAGGGGTGCGCAGTGCCCCAGTGGGCATCACCGGGGAGGGGCCGGTGATAATGCGAGGAGCTTGTGCTGTAGCGGCCAGGGAGAAGGCTAAGGCTGCTAAACAGAACAAAATGCACAAGAGCAAATACACAAAGATGTGAGGGGAAAAGATATTGAGGTGGTAATCAATCTACCTTGACTTCCATTTCAAGAAGTAAACCAGCCGTCTATGCAAATATTTTCACATAAGAAGTTTGGGTATTAATTCATCCATAGTGCTTGCATGGCAACATAAAAATTAGAGACGGGCAACTTTGGTCCTGGAGGGCCACTGTCCTGCAGAGTTTAGCTCCAACCCTGATAAAAACTCACCTGCCTGATTTCTAAAGCCCGGGACACACCAAGCCGACATCAAAGAACTAGCGTCGACGAAAGCCGACTGTGTTGTTGCCTCTTGTTGGCTGCATCTCGGCCAAAAAGCTGCGCTTGAACACACCAAAAGGACAAAAGGCGACTGTCAACTAGCATGTTGTTCAGGTGTGTTGGATTAGGGTTGGAGCTAAACTCTGCAGGACAGTGGCCCTCCAGGACCAGAGCTGCCCATCCCTGGTTTAGGTCATTATTATTGTAAATCAATATTCAAACTTTCTTATTTAGTTCACAAAACCCCAAAATAGACAGCTTATCTCAAACTGAAATTATCTACAAAAAGACTGAGTGTAAGACGTACGATATGTGGCTCAGGTTTAATTAATTGCAGAAAAGATTGGTTTATAACAGAATGTTTGAGGAATATCAATATTGTGCTCCAATATCTTGCAAGCACTGTAAACAAAGCTAAACTGTAAAAAAGTAAAACTTTGAAAAGAAACAAATTGATATTTGAGGGGAAGGGAATCTGGACAGATAAACACAAGTCGATGTTTGATGATGTCATTCTTACGTGACTTGACATTGGCGTCTCTGTATGTGCCGTTGAGTATGGCCAGCTCCATCAGCTGCATTTTTTTCAAGCTGTCTTCACCTTCAGCCTGCACATACATGGGAAAAAAAGTTGTTAGGAATAATTTAACATTGTTTAATTTGTTTTGTTTTGTTTTATTTAATTTTAATTTGTTTTATTAATTTGTTTAATTTAACATTGTTGTAACATGTTTATCTTACTTAAAAAGATGGGTCCTACACTTCTACTCTGCTAGAATGTTTGAGACGCAGGCAGTGCAGTGGCTTGGGGAAGCTAACGTTTCACACTTGCTAACCGCTAGTGGATGATTTACTCAGCCACTGTTAAAACAAGGCAGCCCCAAAGAGCAGGAGGTTAAAAAAAGAAAAGAAAAAGATAGCATTACTCTCGCAGGGAATGCTGTGATCAACGCCTCTCTGCATTCCGTTTTCCGTCGACTCATCCTACAAGCTGTTTCCCCTTCTCCACAGTTCACTTCCCCTGAAGTGGACACTTTTGTCAAATAATGTAAATTTTTCAGGTTATGCTAAACTCTTTTTAAATAATTATATATATATATATATATATTAAATCCTTAATCTTAATCCAGTAATATCATGAACACCTGGAAAAGTCACGAGGCCTTTGAATATTATGGACAACGGGAGGCCTTGGAGTCAAAAAGGTTGAGAAACACTAATCTACAACACATGTATTCCACATAATCATTTATCAGTGCATGTGACACATAAAACAGCCATAAATGCACTGATCTATTGACAGCAATAGTATAAAAATTCAAGCCTAAATAAGAGAAAAGATCAGCAACTAAGTTTGGATTTTCGTCAAGCTCCCAGACAGTAAAGTCTCAGTTCAGAGCAGGTCAGGGAGGGGCATGGCAGACAGTCCACAGAATAATATGAACTATGTCAGCAAGCAGAGAAGCGAAAGAAAAGCGGGGCTTTTCAAAGTGGGATCAGTGTGAGTATGTGTGTGTGTGTGTGTGTGTGTGTGTGTGTGTGTGTGTGTGTGTGTGTGTGTGTGTGTGTGTGTGTGTGTGTGTGTGTGTGTGTGTGTGTGTGTGTGTGTGTGTACAACCACTCTTCTCTCTGCTTGCTTTGCTGAGATCTGCCAGCCAAATGACCGAAGCTAGTGAATATCAGCCACTAGTCAGACTACATGTTAGTGAAAATACATTTATAATAATTAAATTCAACAACAATTGCATAAAAATCTGAATTATTCTAGTGAAATTCACTTCTCTTTTCTATTTGATTTTAGTAGAAAATGGTGGAAGAGCACAAGTCAAGCTCAAAAATTGTTTTGGTCATGGGACCTACATTTTCCCATGGTCATGAAACCGTAAACCATATTTTTAGGAATTTGAACCAAATTATACCTTCCCACTTTACTTAACATACATACAGTATAAATTGTAGAAATATCACTGACACAAATTAAACTATTTATATCGTTATATAATACCCCATTCATACTATAGTTTTTCATAATACAATAAAGTTAGTAAGTTGGTATGAGCCACAACAGTCATCAAAATATCGAAAATAGCACAAAGTAAAATAAAGTTGTATTTTGGATTAGGTAACGGAAAGTACAGTTACCATGGTAAATACATGATACCAACATGAACTGTTAATAAAAATATATGGACACTGTTCCTGATGAATAGAATGAACACACAACATATCATTTATTGGTACTTTTTGGTAATTTCATGAATTACTTATTGACAACGTAACTACAACATTGCATGCTTGTAATTTCATATGCTTTTAATGTATGGTGAAGTGATACACAGCTTGTGCTTCTGCATTTGCTCACGCGATATGCCGTGAGCACAGTATCACATCTGACAGAACAGGAAAGTTTGATTTTCTGAGATGAGACTTCTTATTTCGAAAAAAGTTATGTAAATAATGTTAGAATAATGACACTGGAACGCTTTACTTAAACTTCGTCTGACAGAAGAGTCAACAGCTTACGTCTTTCAAACGTCTCACCTACGTCTTTCAAAATAAAAGTATTGTGTCAGAAAACATTTAGCGTTGAGAAACACTGCTATAAATGATGGTCTTTTCAGACACTGGCATTACGAGATGAATGGTTTAGGTTCAAAAATACATTGAAAAAATATATTCTGAATGCCAAAGCTTTCGTTTAGTCACCTTTCAATTCAGGAAAGAAATGAATGGGACATATTTGCTTAGAGATTGATCTGTTGCTATGGGGATTCTTTTATATCTTGTCTCCTAAGTGAAACAGAAAGATTACAGATTCTAGTCTCTGAGGGAAAATATGTCTTCCATATGTTTTGGGCCTTGAGCTGAAAAACAAACGCTACAAGAACTTTTTTACACTGGCAGTGAAACATGCAATTTTTAAAAAAAATGTGAAAATGGTGAAAAAAAGTGTCATTGTCATAATGACTTGCCTAAAACAGATCAAACTGAATTCAAAATAAATATCAAAACATCATTATATTACAAAAAGTAACTTTTACAAATTTCTCACAGCTTTGAATGAAGAAAGAAAAAGAAAAAAGCTCAACACTCTTCCCTGGATGGTTTGATGAAGACAAACACAAACGCAGTGGGTTTACCTTTAAGACGGGAGCTTCCTGGAGTAAACAGTGCTAAACTTTATAAAGAGCTTATTCCCCATTCAGGATTCCTTTGCAGAGAAAGGGCACAACTGTCAATCAAGGATCAGTGCATCCCCAAGAGGGTTACCATGGTAGCACCACAGGGAGTCCAGAAGCCCTCTCTCTTTGACAGCAGAGGAGGGATTACACTCCACAATTACACAAAATTCCTGAATTCCATTCTTAACTAATTCTATTCTGCTTTCTACATTAAATAGCTGCTGTTCACGACAAAAAGTACTATAGACTCAAGGAATTTTTTTTTCTGAATTTCACTTTAGAAAGTTAACAGAAAATGGCATTTGCAACAATATTATCTAAATACTATTAGTTTTTATTAATATTTTGAATTAGATTTTTTGGTTTTCATTTTAATTTCATTTTTAGCAAATAAAGTTATTTTTATTTCAGTTTTAGTAAATTTAGGTAAGTTAGTTGTCAAAGCAGCATTTCTGATTTTCATTTAAGTTTTGGTTTTGCATCTAATATTTATATTTCATTTAAGCTTTATTTAAATTAACAAAAATATTTTTAACAGTTAAATTTTTAACAACAACAACACACAACTAACATAAATGTAAATGTCACATATCTTTGAGTGAAATGGAACAACAAATGAGAAAAAAAAACTATGCAACTTATTTTGCAGATATTAAGCAAGAATAATATTTTATCAGTAATTGACTGGATAATGTTTCTATTTGATGGATCAATAAACCAAGAAAAAATTAAAGCTGCAGTCCGTAACTTTTGCCTCTTTGTCACCATCTCTGTTTGAAACCTGCAATTGCAGTTATTTGCGGAAGTATCATCTTTTACATGGGTTGTGCAACGGTACGGCTCCTCAGTGTGGATGAATCTTATGTTTGCTGTCAATCACCACATTGGTGTGGATACTGTACTTCAGAATCACATATTCTACATCTTGGAAATATGACCAAAATAAGAAATTTTCACTGAAAAATGTCATCTGAACAAGTAGGTAACATGTCTGCCACTTTTGTTCTGACTAGAGAAAAAAAGCATTAGGCCTACAATAAATAGCGCTGCCAATTATGATTAAATCTAATCATCGCTTAGCTCATATCACATCAATCCGTGCAGATTATTATTATCGTTATCCTTTGTTCTCAGATTGTTAATGTTAACATCAGCATTGCGTGACTATGTAGCTGGGACTCATTCTTTATGTAAATGTGATGTAATGACACAAAGAGGAACGGCTGCATACTCTAATTTTTTTCCACAGAAACCCACCAGTACCATTCAGATTAAAAAAAACACTACTACAAGATTACCATTGTGAATCGGGATATGGTAAGGAGAGTTTGTAAATTGGCTGGTTATGTACTTGCTCAAAAATTGATTTTGAATAACTTTTAACCAAAAAAAGTTACAGACTGCAGCAAGGCATGGTGATGTTAGAATATATCCAATTTTGATTTCAATCCTCTTTTTTAACTTTAATATTACCTTTTAGTTTAAAATCATAAAAACCTTTTAAAAAAGTAAATTGTTCTTCTTGACATTTCAATGTATCCAGCTTAGATTATATAACTGATGCAAGAATATTGCTATATTTCTCTGTCTGACCTCATAGCTATATTATAAATTTAAAAAAATAAAAAAATAAAAATGCTGTAAAAAACACTACAGAAAAAGAACATTTCTCTCAAATCTCACTAGGCTTCTAATGGCACTTCCTCCGAACCTGCTGTCACTTCCTTTAGACCCAAAGGTTAATTGGCATTCAGCTCTGCGTCCCAGAGCAATGCTGAGACTTCCGCTGGTCCCCTGTGGGGATCTTTTGAGTCTTGACCCTTCAGTCCTGAGCTCCTCATTAATTTATAAGCAAAGGTAATTAAGCCTATTAAAAACTGCCCACGGTGCTCACCTTTGCACATCTGGAGTCATGTGTGCTCATTGGCTACAATCTAATTCTCAGGGAGGAAAGCAACTCCTCTGTTTCTGCTCCCTGCTCACATCTACCTGTCTGAGGATGCAAAGCAACTAGCGGGGAAACCGAAGACCTGCTGAGCGCAGCTCTTTCGATTAAGCGTGTACTCCTTAGAGTAAATACATTTATCAGTGCCCAAGCAGCATTTCTTGTCTTGTTTGTTGAGGTGAATCAATGTGATTTTGCCACTCTACACATTTTTTAAACCTTTCTCAATAAATACACACAAGGTCAGGAGATCAAATGGGCAAATCACTCACCGCAGGGACAAGCAGTTTCTTGACCTCCTCGACGGCTCTCTTGAGTTTGATCTCAGCACGGTTCTGAGAGTCTTCCACAGTGATGAGGACATGCAGGTCTTCGTTCAGGTGTTCCCAGTTGGGCTTTCCTCTGTTTTGCTCTTCCTGTTCAAAAGTAAACAGAAGAACTGTTTGAGAACCAGGGCTGTGTACACAATTCAAAACTGAATTAAGAATTCCAAATCAATTCCTGAATTGACAGGACAGACAGACGGACATTTCAAACTCATGAATTGAGAGGGAGACAATTCTTTAAGACAGGGAGGGAGGGAGGGAGGCAGACAGACAGACAGGCAGACCAAACTCATGAATTGAGGGAGACAATTCTTCAAGACAGACAGACAGACAGACAAAGACAGACAGGCAGACAGACAGACAAAGACAGACAGGCAGACAGACAGACCAACCAAACTCATGAATTGAGGGAGACAATTCTTCAAGACAGACAGACAGACAGACAGACAGACAAAGACAGACAGGCAGACAGACAGACAGACAAAGACAGACAGGCAGACAGACAGACCAACCAAACTCATGAATTGAGGGAGACAATTCTTCAAGACAGACAGACACAGACAGACAGACAGACAAAGACAGACAGGCAGACAGGCAGACAGACAGACAGACAGACAGACCAACCAAACTCATGAATTGAGGGAGACAATTCTTCAAGACAGACAGACAGACAGACAGACAGACACAGACACAGACAGACAGTCAGACAGACAGACAGACCGACCTAAACTCATGAATTGAGGGAGACAATTCTTCAAGACAGACAGACAGACAGACAGTCAGACAGACAGACAGACCGACCTAAACTCATGAATTGAGGGAGACAATTCTTCAAGACAGACAGACAGACAGACACAGACAGACAGTCAGACAGACAGACAGACTGACAGACAGACAGACCGACCTAAACTCATGAATTGATGGAGACAATTCTTCAAGACAGACAGACAGACAGACACAGACAGACAGGCAGACACAGGCAGACAGACAGACCAAACTCATGAATTGAGGGAGACAATTCTTCAAGACAGACAGACAGACAGACACAGACAGACAGACAGGCACAGGCAGACAGACCGACCAAACTCATGAATTGAGGGAGACAATTCTTCAAGACAGACAGATAGAAGTTTCAAACTCATGAATTGAGAGGGAGAAAATTCCTCCAGACAGACAGGCAGACAGAAAGATGTTGCACACTCATGAACTGCAAGTGAGACAATTCTGCAAGACAGACAGACAGGCAGACAGAGAGATAGATCCTTGCAAGGGAGGATTTTAAAATAACAAAAGGCTAAAAATAAAGACATGGACAGTCAGAGAAGAGACAGGAAATGACAGTCAGAAAGGGATGCGGTGGGATTGGCAAATGATTTGGGTCGCCCGCATAAGTGCCACTGGAAGACGTGTCAAAGCATGTGCACCACCGGCCAGGCCACATTTCCAACAAGACATTTTTCAAAAGTATTTTCCAGGGGCATTTGTAAGACTTTGGATCAATTGCCTATGACTATGCGGCACCCCAGTTTCCATGGAAACTTTTCCAGACTCTTATTTCAACTGTGCAGCTACACATGGACGTAACCTAAAACATCAACAGACACTTAGCAACATTTAGCTTGGAGACAAGGGACTGTCGGTTTATCTAAGGGTTCAGACCGCCAACAGAAGTGACAATCCTGTTGCCATAGAAACGGGGCGTTCGGTCCCAAGCATTGAGCCTTATTGAATGCATTGTCTCCAGCTGGGTTTTTCATCACAGCGGGGTTTATGTTTACGACACAGAGCTCAGGCCTACAGAACAATCAATTACTGTGAACTCGCTCGCCGCCTTCTGAGGTTCCCACTTCAAGCAATCACAGACATTGCCTTGGCCTCAAGGGTAAAGTTTGAATGAGAAAAACAAAGACATAGACGGCCCGGCCTCATCCTTGACCGGGGGACGCCAGTCTCAGATCACAGTTGGTGGCGTTGTATTTGCTAATAAGTGGCTGCCACCTCCTTAAAATATACAGTAATTAGATGATCAAAAATGTGCATCCGATAAGGCTGCAGTCTTACCCACAGCTGGTTATGTGCTAATAATAACTGTGATTTTGACTCTGAAAAAGTCTAAGCAGCAGCACAATGCATAAAGGTCTTCTTTTGGCCTACTTTTGGTGGGTAGGCAGGTTTGTGCACAACACAGCAAAGTGTGAAAAAGTTAATAACAGCTATAGATCAACAGTGAACGTAAAAGGCCAATCCAATACAAGCTATAAATTACAGAAAATTCACATCAAGATGATTTTAGCAAGCTTTCTTTGAAGGATGGTGCACCTAATGGTGTATTTGGTCTATTTTCGATTTCTTTTGTACACACACTTCCCACAATCTTTATTTTCCTTTTGCATCATCCGAATTACAGCGTACAGCCTAAACAGGCTATTCCGTCATGTCATGTGATATTACAAACGTAAGTTTGCTATCAGAATAACTGACACATAAAAGAATTGTGTCATCATTTACTCACCCTCATGGGTTTCGAAATCAGTATGACTTTCTTTCTTCTGTGGAATATGTTAATTTGTGAATATCCAAGTTGCCCTTTTCCATAAAATGAAACCACAAGATGTTCCTCACAATGGCTTGAAACATAGTACTATTTAGAGGGCTAGTTCACCCAAAAATGCAAACTCCATTTATTACTCTCTCATGTCATTCCAAACCCTTAAGACCTTCGTTCAACTTCGGAACACAAATTAAGATATTTTTGAAGAAATCCGAGAGCTATCTGACTCTTCCATAGACTGCAATTTAATTACCACCATCAATGCCCAGAAAGGTACTAAAGACATTGTTAAAGCAATTCATATCATTAAGGCTGAACCACTGTAGTCACATGGACTATTTTAACAATGTCTTTAGTACCTTTCTGGGCATTGATAGTGGTAATTAAATTGCTATCTATGGAGGAGTCAAATAGCTCTCAGATTTCATCAAAAATATCTTAATTTGTGTCCCGAAGATGGTTTTGGAATGACATGAGGGTGAGTAATTAATGACAGAATTTTCATTTTTGGGTAAACTAACCCTTTAAGTTACTTTATTGTGCTTTTTTTGCTAATTTTGGAGCCTGACAGTGTCCTGTCCCCATCCACTTTCACTGAAGAAGAAAAGAACAACTTGTACATTCTGCTAAGCTTATCCTTTTGTGTTCCACAGAAAAAAAAGTCAGTCATACAGGTGTTGAAAGACATGAAGGTGAGTAAATAAAACAACAGAATTTTAATGTTTGGATAAATTCACGCTTTAATTATGAACACCTTTCACAGCCAAAAAAAATAAAAATAAATAAATAACCCTATTGTGAGTTTATTCCAGGAAATGTGACAGTAAATCTAATTTAGAGAAAGAGAACAGATGCAGATGGCATCTCCATTTGACGCCTGACTTGTTTGCCCCCGGCTGTAACTTCTTATTTTTCTCTCTTCCTTGATTGCCATAATTTTTCACAAGATTTATGCACAATTTTCGCTCTGCTGTCAGAGTAGCTTCAGTGTTACAGAAAATAAGTTTGCAGAACACTACAGGGCTTGATGTTTAACAATCCAGCGTTTTAACACAATATTCAAACCCCCTTTTTTACAGATTTAATTTTGACATGCTATTATGACAGCAGCCTTTTGTACAACCTTAGTGGCTGCTGTCAGAAAACAATTATGTCAAACTTTTAGAAACAGCTGAGGTTTAAACTTTCAGTTTCAATTGTTTGTTCTGCACTTCCTAGATTTGCAAGACCCAGTCTGGCTAAGAATGCTGAGCCACCAGTCTGTTTTTCCGTCTACAGTACAAATAAGTATAAGTATCTCTGGTGTGATAGACATAAATTGTGCAATACAGTGAGAGAATGGCACTTTGCCTAAGGCATCGCAGCTCATTGTGTTCCATTAATTCCCCATCAGTCTGAATCTCATCAATGCCACTAACCCAATATATTACAGTGTATGCTCTTAATGTTTTATGTGCATGTCTGTGTAGGCACAAGAATTGCGCTGAGGAATGGTGTATCCACAACAGTCTCAAACTGATAAAACAAGTGATTTCTATTATGTAAAAAGGAGACATTTGATGATCCGTCTGTGGATCACTACTACAGACTTGGTGTGTGGGAGTGGAAAACAGGCCTGAATGGTAGTTGCTAGTGTCTGAATACCACATTGAAATCAAACAGGATGACATCAAACACCTTTGAAAAGCACCAATGCTATTACAACATAACAGCCTTTAGTAGTTATTTGCTCTGTTCTTGATTATGCTGGTTTAAAGTACCGAATGTTTGCAACATGCCCAAACTGTTAGCTAAAAACCTGGACTAAATGGTGTAGGAGGAGACACTGCAAGGAAGTGAAACAGTATTCTGTTCTTTGAGCTTGAATTCTCCTTTCTCTAATAGCACTCATTTTCATTTTAATGCAAGTCATTTTTCCTCTGTGTCAGGCAGCCTTGGAGGCAGGCAGATCCGTCTGCCTCAGTTCTACAGTTGGGAAGGCCATGCAGACTCCGTCAGGAATTCCATTAAAATGGAATTGCCTGGATTTTGTCTCCTTCCATTTGGCATCTATTAGTTATGCGCTGTCGCAAAGATAGTATATGGTCTTCACTATAAAACATGCGGTAAAAACACAGCTCACAAGCTCTTCCATCATCAAAGACAGAAAGACAGAAAGACAGAAAGAAAGACAGAAAGACAGACAGACACAGACAGACAGACAGACAGACAGACAGACAGACAGACAGACAGACAGACAGACAGACAGACAGACAGACAGACAGACAGAAAGACAGAAAGAAAGACAGAAAGAAAGAAAGAAAGAAAGAAAGAAAGAAAGAAAGAAAGAAAGAAAGAAAGAAAGAAAGACAGACAGAAAGAAAGAAAGAAAGAAAGAAAGAAAGAAAGAAAGAAAGAAAGACAGAAAGAAAGAAATAAAGAAAGAAAGAAAGAAAGAAAGAAAGAAAGAAAGAAAGAAAGAAAGAAAGAAAGAAAGAAAGAAAGAAAGAAAGAAAGAAAGAAAGAAAGAAAGAAAGAAAGAAAGAAAGAAAGAAAGAAAGAAAGAAAGAAAGAAAGAAAGAAAGAAAGAAAGAAAGAAAGAAAGAAAGAAAGAAAGAAAGAAAGAAAGAAAGAAGACATTTAAATAAAACATTAAAAGGAAATAAAAAGGTAAAAACAGTAAAAAGAAACAAGATCAGTCAAAAAAAATTACAAAAGAAAAATAAATATAAAGAAAATATCTCGCCTTCTTCTTGTCTCTCATGGATCCTTTGCCTCGCACCATGATCTTGCAGCCCGTCTCTGCTTCCAGTTGTTTGGCTGTCAGGCCCCGTGGCCCCAGGATTCTTCCCACAAAATTGAACTGTGAAGAGACATCAAAAGGTAGAGAAAACGAGAGTTCTTTCAGTGGAAAACATCTGCATTTTACACATCTGCTGAAAATCTGAGACGGATCTGAAATCATTTGTTTTGCAGTCTTGATGTGACTGAATGAAGTGCGTTTCTACCACTGTGCATAGTTCAGATATTTTAATCATTACATAATTATTTAACTTAGTTAAAAAAGTAAAAAACAGCAAGCATTGAGAGACAGAGGCAGCCACAGTCACATCCTCAAGGTTACAAAACACAGACCATCATCCCCTCAGCTAATGGTTCTCCCATATGGAAGCTTTGGCAGAGCTTGACGTAAACTGCAGCATGGTAACATAATTGTATAATTCAATCAAAGGGACTCTGTAAACCCTGGCAGAATGTGTGGAATGTTTAATCCCCTTTTATTGAAAGGGGAACATCTAGAGACCAAATGCGGTTTTGGAATGTACCATTTGCCACGGGGAAGCCTTTACCGTGCTCCACCCTATTCCTGCACTGACACAAGTCACATGGAACAAATTTAACCTAACAAAGGAGGTCAAAGAGTCATATAAACACAAATACCTAACATATTTAGCAGCCAATATTATTTGGAAGAGGTACAGGATGTACATGAAAGTGCTTGCTTGTTTTTTAGTCCAAAGCAATGTCATGTTCGGATTGATTTTTTACATGATTTCTGCTTAAAATGAAAAAAATAAAATTCTGTCATTAATAACTTACCCTCATGTCATTCTAAACTTGTAAGACCATTCATCTTTGGAAAACAAATTAAGATATTTTTGATGAAATCTGAGAGCTTTGAACAGTGGTTCAACCTTAATGTTATGAAGTGACGAGAACACTTTTTGCGCACAAAGTATTTTCGTCGCTTCATAACATTAAGGTTGAACCACTATAGTCACATGGACTATTTTAACAATGTCTTTAGTACCTTTCTGGGCCTTGAAATTTGTTATGACGTTGCTGTGTAAAGGGAGGTCAGAAAGCTCTCAGATTTCATCAAAAATATCTTAATTTATGTTCCTAAGATGAACAAACATGAGGGTGAGTAATTAATGACAGAATTGTAATTTTAGGGGGTGAACTAACCTATTAAAATCCTTTTAATTCAGATGTAACAAAAATACGATATCCAAGTGTTTACTTTGTAATAATATCACCCATTAATCAAATACTGTAAACTTTATAAATTATGTTTTGTCGCGTCTTATAGGAAAACCACCAGTCAAGCAAACTGAATGATTAGTGAAGCTGTGATTCGACCCACAGCGTGATTTATTGGCGCTGCACCTTTAACAGTAGCGAGGCCAGAACACTGCGCTTTTTGGCATTTGTGGGCCAGTGGCAGCGTCGCTGTTTCAGCATTTAACCTTATCTGTCACAAGGGTTGAGTGATAAGCCAGGCAGCTGCATCTCTCTCAGGGTCACAATGCATTCTCTTCCTTTTAAAGCTCTTCTTGGGCCGTTCACAGCTGCTGGGGACGTTGGCTCTCTGTGCCGTATATTTAGAGATGAGCTCATCTTTACATAGATGGCACTGTCTATCTGTCTGTGTCCTTGTGCTACTGCAGTTTTGTGTTTTTAAGCAATGTTTGTGCAACTGTTGACTTACTGAACTTTTTTTTAATCAGTCGAGATGTTTCTAGCTACCTTCTTGTCATTCTGATTGGTAAGCCGTGTAACAGTGAGATCACGAGTCACCGCTGGTCTATGTAACTGAGATGAGATGACTGAAATGACTGCTACTGTATAATTTACCACGTTATGCTGATTAAAGCTGTAAGGTGCAATTTCTGCCAGTCACATATGAAATCACACAAATGATTTGATTCTAACCTTTCCGGGGTAGATCGGACTGCAAGCGGATCAGACACAGTTTCTCATTTTTCTTAAAGGGACAGCAGCAAAAAATAAATAAATAAATACAAAAAATGAAATAAAATTAAAATAAAAAAATTTCTAAGGGTCAGAGAGAGGATGGAAATACTTTCTGTGTGTTTTCAGCACAAAAATACTAACCTTAAAAGTGGATATTAGGGAAAAAAATTAAGAAAAAAAGTACAACTGTACACAGGATTGGGTTTTTTAATGTTTTTGAATGAAGGCTGTATTTGTTCAGTAAAACAGTAATATTGTGAAATATTATAACAATTCATACAATAACTGATTTCGATTTTAGTATATTTTAAAATTATTTATTCCTGTGATAGCAAGGCTGAATTTTCAACATCATTATCAAATCTTACCGACACCAAACATTTGAAAGCATTGAACATAAAAAAAACTGAGTCCATATAATGGGTGTAATTTTTTTGTTTGTTTGTTTTTTTTTGTCTAAATCTTATTTTATTTCATTGGTGTTCATCTGAAGAAATTCAAATACAGTCAAACCAAAATTTATTCAGACACTTTGAACATTTCATTCATTATTACAGTTTATTCACTGTAGTTTAAAAAAGTGGTTTAAATGGTGTCAGAAAAAAATAATCTTAATTATGCCAGATAACGCTGAAGCAAAACATGGTCAGGTCAAAGTGTCTGAATAATTTTTGGTTCCAAATTTTTATCAATTTTACTGGTAGTCCACTGTATGAAGATTTTTTGGGTTATAATATGTCACAGTTTACTTTATTTTGCCATCCTCACTTACATAAATGACCTATAGTATCCTGCACCCACTAGTAAAAATATATCAAAAATGTCAAATAATTTTTGGTTTAACTGAACTATTTGATTTGAGTGAACTATTCCTTTAAGAAAAAAAAAAAAAGAAAACACCACAAAATGCTAACAAAAGTAAACAGTGTCTTTTTTGTGATTTTTAACAACTTCAATAACTTCATCTAAAGTGTGAGGCTCTCAATGAACAATGAAGCACTGGAAAAACCTCATTACCAGTCGACAGCTAGAGTGAAAAGAGTGGGAAGAGGATGACAGACTGAAGCGACGGCCTCAGAATTACTCTGAACTGTCTTTACATAGAGACAGTGAGAGCATGTAGAATAGAAAACTAATCATCATTCCCCACCCCACCCATTTCCTCATCAAAGTCCACATTTGTTTTCACACAGACTATTCAGACAGGGATAATGTTCTAGATCATTCTCTCCAAAAGGCGACGGAGGACAGAAAGGCCAGTGACCTGCATGTCTCTCACCCGTACTTGGCACCGATTGTGGGATGGTGGTAACCCTGACAGGTTCCCGCGGGATTATCGGAATTCTAGTTCTATTACAGGGGAGCAAAGTCACTCTCAAAACAAGCCTGATGATTGATGGCTGCAAATAAGATAAGATTTGTTGTGCCCCCAACTGATCTTTAAAAGACAACGGCCAACAAAGTGTAAAGAGGAATAAAAGGTGGTGGCAAAGCAACAAAGCGATAAAAACTAACAAGGAATAACAGTATCTTACATTTGCTAATCATGAACATTTGTTTTTTTAACCTTGCAAACTTAAACATTAGATTTTCTGTGAACACTGAAAACTTAATTGAATGTAGTAGATTAAACATAACTCTAGCTGGTTGAAGTTGAATTATGTTGAAATGGCATTATTTAGTTTTATTTCAGCAACATATTTTTTGTACATTTATTTAAAAGTATTTTGCCAGAGAATAAAATTTTCCTTATTTTGAAGTAGGGCCAGTGAAAATGTTGGCAAGGCAATTAAACATCTCAATAGGCCCAAAAAATCCCTACCGTTGAGCCTGAATAATCACAATAATTGGGCAATATTGCACATTAACAAGACCTATTGCTGCTGATATAGTGCTGCTCCAAATGACTTTGTTGCTTTATGAATTTTGTGACCTCAATAAGTCACTCAACAATGGGAAATTCTGAGCAGGTTGTCAAAATGTATCACATTTTAATACACAAGACCCCAGAGATCAAATTGGAAGTTCCTGTGTGTTGTCATCCATCAGGCTAATCTATTCAAAAGCTTTTCTTTCTTCAAAATGTGTTTACTTGATGCAAGAACAGCATCAGAATGAGATGCATTGCATTTTAGGAGTTCCAATTTCACATACTTTTCAAACAAGTCAATTTCGCACACTTGTTCGAGTGCTGTCAGTAGTTGGTTGGGTTTTATCCTTATATAGAGGACAATGCACAGAGGTTAATTATAACTAAACGAGAGATAAGAGAGAAGCCCCAGTTACGCATCTCTCATTCAAACTCGATTAACCCTGACCCTACTATCACTCTTATCAGTTCTTTAAAAGGGTAGAAATGTGAGAGCTGACAGCCAGAAACACTCCTCCGTCTACTTAACGTCTCCTTAAAGTCAGTCTCAACCCTAAACCCAGTCAAGATCAAACGAGCCAGATATTCGCCTACTGAAAACGTACATCCTAACACTTTGTTCAGTTCATATACAAATGTTTCAGATCGGGCTCCTCACATAATCCACTCTCAGGCCTGATGACTGTATAAATTATGTTTTCCGAAAACAGTGTGAAAGCTTCCCTTGCATACAAGATTCGACAGTCACAATGCATTCAAATAAGGAGCACAAGCTGTGAGTAAAACAATGCCTAGGCTTGCAGTATTAAGCAATATTTACCATGCTAATTATTATCTTTGGATTATTGCTGTCCTGGTAGAGACGAGTTAATTGGATCAATCTGCTGCAGGCTTCTCATGCTCCCCTGAGTCGATGTCTAAGGTAAGACAATCAAAGTGCAAAAAAAATCCCAGAGGATATACCTGTGATAATAGACTTGATATAAATGTGTTTTCATGGACAATTTACCAATTTTATGCCATTTGAGTAATCTACAAAAACATGTGTTTAACACTAATACATGTCTCTCTCTTTATTTACATGCACTGTCAAAGTGCATTTTAAGCCCTCAATAAACATATTTCAGGAGGTACAAAATGCAGTTTTTGTACATGACTTTTCCAGTAATACCATGAAGTGGCAATGATCTTATCAAAATAATAATGTTCTGTAAAGCAGCTTTATTGACCTTAACCCTCTGGAGTCTGAGGCTGATTTGGGGCCTGGAGAACTTTTGACATGCCCTGACATTTGTGCTTTTTTCAGTTGTTCATAAACATATTAATGGAAAAAGTGTCATTACACTGTATTCAGCACAAACTAGGCTACAATAATATGTGAGGAACATGTATGTACATTTTTGTGTTTTTGAAGGAATAACATTTATGCGTGGTTGTTGAAAAAACAAAAAACTTAAGTCACTGAAATAAGGCCAAAAAAAGTATAATAAATCTGTGTTCATAAGACTTCTGGGTATTGGAGGTTGTAGACTAGAGTTTTTGCTTCAAAATTATGTAAAAATTATGCTGCCTACTCCTTCATATAAAACAATATATTGATTTAGTTTTTGTAAGACACTTTTTGCCAAGAAACACAGTATGCGAGGAGGCGTGAATCACCACTGAAAATGGGCCATTCTCACCTGAGAAGACAAAAGAATTGGATAGTAATGAGCTGAAATTACTTGCATATTAATGAGGCATTTCAGTCAGGTAGGCTGTGAAAAAAACCTTCTGTGATGTCTCAAGCTCATTATGATATATGAAACATACAGAAAAATATTATTACAATATAAAGTTATGGTTTTATATTATACTTTAAAATATAATGTATTTCTGTGATGCAAAGAGTCTGAATATAGGCTTTTAGTTTAAAAGCATGCACATTTGGAGAAATATTGGATTCTCATATGCTTATGTCAATTTTCTATACAGAGGAGTTATATTTATTTAATATTCACTGTCATTACTATGAGCGCTGGTGTTTTCAATTCATCCTTGAAGTCAGAGGGCGCTATGTGCATTTTTCGTCCACAAATTCATCTAAAAGAAGAAGAGGCTATTCCATGAATGGAGTTTCCAATACATACTGCAGCAGGAGGGCGCTAAAGAAACAAAAACTCATCTAAACTTCATCTGTAGAAGACAAGTAAACAGGAAGTAACTGCATGTCTTCTAGAGATCGCTAACCATGACTTTTACATCCAGATAAACACTTTTCAAGACAATAAATACACGATTGAGATAATGAATGCATGTATTGACTGAATTAGCGTCTGAATAGCGCTGGCTCCGTGGGCGTGGCCGCATTAGCGGATAATGAGCTGAATCACAGTCTTCTGACATGGCTCTCTTTTCATACAGATTACATAAACACAGAAGGTTTGTTTTCGATTTGACTTACATGATTTAAAACCTGACATCTTAACGTTTTTTTAGACATAAGTGTAATTTTTTTGTCATTAGTATTCACTAAGTTACAGTTCATTTTCTGAGAACTATCAGATTGGAGTTCGTTCAGAGGGAGAGGAGAGATCACGCATCATGTTAGTTTTCTTTATTTTACAAAAAGCACAACATTCTGTTTTTACTCTGAGTGTACACAAATGAAAGAAGATATTCCACAGATTAAAATGGTGTATAACTCTTAATTGTATGTGCAACATTGACGGAGTATTTTGAGTCTCTTTCACACTGATAAGAAAAAAACCACGGTGGTATCGCCGGCGATACCGTCAGACCTCAGAGTGTTAATGTTGTGGACATACATGACTGAATGCATTTTAATCTATAAATCATCTGCTTTGCCCGCATAAACATGCCCACACTGACGGAGATTCAACAAACTACTACCCGACAGTCTACACGTTCGAGGAAGTCAGCAAGGACTTTAGGACAGGGCTAAACATTATTTTTGCAATTCTGGGAGCCATTAGTGTCACAGAAATGGCTTTCTACTTGTTACTTGCTGCCTTTATTACAAACGATTGGCATAAATGTGTTGATTCTGTAGAAAATACCTTTAGGGGTACAACAGATTGTTACTGTGCAGTAGCCTTAATGAGACAGACTGCCTATTAGTATATTAGGTGTGCATATATACACCTATTAGTATTTTATGCCAGGTTCAAACTACACAATATTTTTGTCTTTTACGATAATCACTGAGTCAGATTATATAATTTTGACTCCTAAAGTCTTGTGTCATAGACAAGTAACACGTCAGAGTACACGTTGCTTCACAACCAATCAGCACTCGCCATCTCTCTTTCATTTTGCCATGTTTGAAAGCTGATGTGTGACATTTAAAAATCACAATGACACTCTACCTCAAACGGATCGTGCCAAAATCGGGCTGATATCATGTAGTCTGAAACCAGCATTAAAGGATTAGTTCACCCAAAATTTCTGTCATCATTTACTTATGTTGTTCCAAACTTTCCAAGACTTTTCATTTTGGAAAGCAAATGAAGGTCTTTTTGATGAAATCTGAGAGCTTTCTGTCCCTCCGTTGACAGCTAAGCAACTACCACTTTGATGCTTCAAGAACTTCATAAAGATTGTAAAACTAATCCATACGAATCCAAATGAAGAGACACAATCGCTTTACATGATGAACAGATTGAATTTAGGCTTTTATTCAAATATAAACATTCATCAACTCGCATATCAGTTGTGGTAAACGGAAGCTCAAACATACTTCGCTTGACATGTGTGTTACGCAGCACGTTTGAGCTTCCTCAAAAACCAATGAGGTTTGTTTTCACGCATCAAGCAAGTTCGGTTGAGCTTCTGCCCATGTTCGCTGATCAATGTTTAAGCCTATCTTTGAATAAAAGCCTAAATAAAATCCGTTCATCATAAAAAGCGATTGTGACTCTTCAGAAAATTTGGACTAAACCTCTCAATTCATATGGATTCGTTTTACGATCTCTTTATGAATTCTTCTGAAGCATCAAAGTGGTAGTTGCTGTCAACGGAGGGACAAAAAGCTCTCAGATTTCATCAAAAAGACCTTCATTTGCATTCCAAAGATGAACTAAAGTCTTAAGGGTTTAGAACGACATGAGGGTGAGTAAATGATGACAAAATTATTTTTGGGTGAACTAACCCTTTAAAAGGTACTAATATGCACTCTTTAGGGTAAGATGGCATACAAAAAGTGTACTTTTAAGAGCAGTGCCTCACTAACTTTTTTTCTGACAGTGTAGCTACTAACCAAACATTTCTAAAAACTTGATTCAAGTTACAATAGCAGTGAAGTAATACTTACATCTGGGAATTCTTTGACAGGCACATAGAGTTTCTCTTGGAGTTGTGCAATGGGCCCCACAGCATCCGGGAGCTCAGAAGTCCTTTTATCTGTGCTGCCGTTCAGAGTGTCATTGTACATGTCTTTCCGTACCCGTCCAATTTCTGTCAAACAGACACATTAAAAACTCAATTATATGAGGTTTAATCCATAAAAGTTGCCTCATCGATCTTTAATGAAACAAAGAAAAGTATTTTCTGTTAAAAAAAATGACTTGCAGAAGTCTTGAGTTAATACAACTATTTAATATAAAAACAACTCCTAAAGGGCATGAGAGCCCAGCCAGCCATGGAGGAGCTAGCGCACCATGATGTGCATTCACAAAGAGTGAATCAGACACCAGGCTTTTGAATGCTCGCTGGTCCAAACCGAGGAATTCCAAAGAGACCAGCTTAAAAGACTGAAGCAATGATTATTATTTAACAAAAGCTCTTTGAAGGATATTGGGAATAAGCAGCAGTATATTAGAATGTATTTTCACCGATGTACAATATGGTTTAAAATGACAACATCAAAGCATGGCCCAGGCCTGCAGATTAAAATGACCTAAATATAACCCTGATCTGAGCTAGCTGTAGCTTGTTGGGCTCCCATAGGATCCTCCCAGAGTAAAGCAGAGAACCGCAACAAGATCTTATAAGCAATAACTCAACAGTACTCGGCAGGATGCGGAGGTGTTAAAATCCACCGACCGACACCACCACCCTGTCCCGAAGAACAAACAGGATTCTTTTCATATGCCTTACATTAGTGAACGCAAGCATGTAAGCACATTTACACTCAATTACATGCAACACATGCTCTTGGCACGGGTCCATCGAACCATGTGTTCGATTCCTACCATGAAACAATGTTTTAAATGAATCCAGACTGCGTGGTCACATTAGGACTGGTTTCATCACTTCATATGCTATCATTCAGAATAAAGCTGATGAAATAAACCCTCTGAGTGAAACCAGCCATACGAGAACCCACAATGAAGCACAAATCCAAACATCAGCTCAAACTGCTCAAAGCCGATTAATTTACACATTCTGTGAATTACACATGAAATTGGCATAATTAGTCACTTTACATTGAGTGTTGAAAGGGGATTAAACAGTCAGTCAGAAGTTTATATTGGGTTTGTGCGACTCTGTGGCTTAACATTCCAACAGTCTTGACATTTTGGACTAAGTATGACTTATCCCATGAGTCACAAGGGCTGGGCAATAAATACAATATTCACAATGACTCTGCTGACAATAATAAAAAGCAACATTGTGGATATTGCAATTTTAATGTTTTTTATTTGTCCATTAAGTTAAAGGGATAGTTCACCCAAAAATGAAAATTCTGCCATCATTTACTCACCCTCACAAGACTTCCATTCATCGATGGAACAAAAATGACGCATTCACAGTGCTCAATGTATAAGCGTTGATCAAAGTTTATATATAAATAAAAGCCTAAATTAAAGCGGTTTATCATATAAAGTGATCGTGTCTCTCCAGATGACTTGTATTAAAAAGCTCAATTCATATGTATATGGATGTACTTTTTGATGCATTAAGGAGTCCTTGATTATGATTTCACTTTTTTAACTTTAGTTAATGTGTAATGTTGATGTTTGAGCATAAACAGCATCTGAAAAGTTACAATGCTCAAAGTTCATTGCAAAGGGAGATTTTTTTTTTTTTTTTTTTTTTTTACAGAAATTGCTTTTTAAGGACTACAACAAAAGGCTGGTAGGGACTACAACGAGCTTCTTCCTGGGATGGTGACATCACTAACCCCAACATTTACATCAACCCTTCCCCCGGGAACACGCAACAAAGGGAGTGAGGAGGCCATGTTGGGCCACTTTAGAGAAGAGGAAGAGTTGTTGTAGTAGAGTGTTGTTGCCATGCTGTCCTTTTACGCCAGACTCCTTCACAAACGAGGGTAAATTCAATGCTGGATTTGGCTGTGTGACATTCTCCAGCTGTGTTGTTGTTGAGCAACTGAAGCGTGAGCTGTTAAAGCTCCACCCTCTTCTGGAAAGGGGGCCGTGTTTTTGCTCACACCCAAATAGGGCCAAATTTGACAAGCTATAATGATCTAAATGATCTGTGAGATATTTTGATCTACATCTTGTAAAAGGTCTTATGGGTTTGAAACAACATGAGGAAGAGTAAATGATGACAGAATTTTCCTTTTTTTGTGAGAACTATACCTTTGTGTGTTTTAAAATTCAGGAGCAAAAAAAGTGGTTTACAGGGGCGAGCCTGATTCAATTCTGGGAATCAGTTCTTTCTGTTGTCCATTTAAAAGAATAGATTCAAAATTCAATTATTTGTTTGAGTCATCACACACATTTTCACAGATTTCTTTGCATGCTATTTTCATATATTATTATTAATTATTAAAAAAAATAATCTTGAAAAATTACTTTTACATATTGGGTTTATATATTGGTGCAAATGAAAACGATCAATATTAAAATCTATCTTCCTAGTGTTCAATCAGTAAATATCAATGTGAAAACACTAAACATTTTGTAACATTTTGGAAACAACCACTATTTGGTTGAAATGGTAATTACTCATTTAAAATAAAAATGCAGAATACATAAAAAGAAAAGCAATAAAAAAAAAAAAAAACAATCAAATAAATACTAATCCGTTTTAACTTAATATATATTCATTTATTATTTTTTTTCTCTCTCTCTCTCTGCAGAACAGCTGAGGTGACATAAGATATATAATTTTCCACCCCCAGTTTGACTGTTATTAGCACAAGCTTCAAGTGCACTAAAAACAAACATTACAGGCGACTGGTCAACACTGCAAAACACTACATACACAGACAGTGAGATAGTCCTTCCTACTGCTGCTGCAGACCATCATTTACATGTGTGTGTGACAGAGAGAGAGAGAGAGAGAGAGAGCGCAAGACGACTCTGATTACAGTTTGTGTTTGTTTACTGTCATCTGATTCTAACTGTCCAATACTACAGTATGATACACTTGGTCTGGTATGGCTGCGAGCGAGCAGCCACTACATCACTGAGACATAAATATCACCTCCATAATGCCAGCAGATCCTGCACTCTAAACACACAGCGCTACAGATAACCTATTCAGTTGCTGTTATTTACTAATGACACACTGTCATGCGTCTGGTTTAAATTACTTCTTCTGACACCTTTAGTATTTTTCACACTTTCAGTGTCAGCCATGGAAAGTTTGCACCTATATCAATTTCAAACAGGCAAATTTGGATGCAGTTTTTAGACTTTCTGAAACTTTTGACTTTTTAAAACAAAGAATTGGAAATCAGAGATATGTGCTGGCAGGAAAACAAGTGTGATTTAATGTGAGATGTCAGACACATTCCTTGGTCTTTTAGTGAACAAAAGTGTTGTTGCCTGTGAGAGCTGCCGGTCTCCAGACCATGCTGGACGCTGGATAAAGACAAAGCGGTTACTCAACCAAACACTGCTTCACAGTGTGTGTCATTACATAAGGTTTGAAAAGATGTGTGTGCACATACACACAAATTCATACAAACAACAGAAGTGGAGATAACAAGAAAAACAACCACAAATAGTATGAACAAATAATCACAAGGTTGTCTATTCAAATACTTAACAGAAATATCATCCAAGCACGCAAGTATTTGCTTTATCTGAATAAAAATGACATGTCTAGTTTCCGGCACAGCACAACTGTTTTAACATTGATAATAGTAAGAAATGTTTCTTGAGCACCAAATCAGCATATTAGAATAATTTCTGAAGGGTCATGTAACACTGAAGACTGGAGTAATGATAGCTTTGCAATCACAGGAATAAATGAAAATATAGTATTAAAATTTTCTACTGTCTGCGTCAACCTAACACTTAGAATTATATAATATTAAAATCATTTAGTTATTGTAAGCCATTGCGATATGCAGTACATTTGCAATATTTTGATCATTTCAATGTATCGTTTAGCACTAATTAGATAGAAAAAATAATAATAATGTAATAATATTTCACAGTATTGCCATTTTATTGGCTACTCATGCATCATGCCCATTCTTAATTAATCACAACAAATATATTTTCGTATTTCTGCAATGACTAATTATAAGTTCCCACTGATTTATGAGTCTTGGTTAAAATCATTTTATTTAATTATTAATATTTTATGTAGCACTCCACGGTAAAGTGCACGTCAGGCACCAGAGAGTTTTAAGATTTTGGAACAGAAACAGATTATTTCAGTCCCTAACACGCAGACAGTGGAGTTGACCATCTGTGGCAGTGTGGGAGAGAGGAGAGACGCTGAGATGAACAGAGGAAACGTGATAAAGAAAGGTAAAAAATAAATAAATAAAAGCAAGAAAAGGTTGCAAGAGGGATGAAAGAGTAGACCGCAAACCGTGAAACCATCTGGATAATTGTTGACTGCCAGGAAACTGTCCGATGACTCTTTCTTTTTCACAGAGAGCAGATAGCACAGTTACTGCAATTGTCAGGCTGTTAGTGACAGTGTAAAAACAAATGTATACATCAAAGAACAATATTTCCCTTTGCTCTGAGAATATATCTCCAAACTGAAAGCTGTTTTCAGCCCAAATACTTGTGGTGAAAGCAGATATATTTCATCTGGAACTACAGTCATTTTAACCAATAACTTACACTCTGAAAAATGCTGGGTTGTTTCAACCCAAGTTTGGGTCATAAATGGACAAACCCAACCATTGGGTTAAATTTTTAAATGCATTTTTTAACCCAATGGTTGGGTTTGTCCATATTTGACCCAAATTCGGGTTGAAACAACCCAGCATTTTTTAGAGTATATGACTTAAATGCATCATCCATGAAAGATCCTAAATAACAGCACCTTGAATGCTTGCCGTGTTAACATCTCTTCCTTGCATTAAAAATATAATTGCGATAGCCATGCATGACTAGGGTTGGGTATCTTTTGAATTTTAGAGATTTTGATTTTACTTATCGATTCAGATTCTTATCAACTTTTGATTCCATTAAGTTAAAAACACTTAGAATAAATATTTTTGATATAAATGTGTGACTGTGTCTTTTGGTAAAAATCAGCAGCCTAAACAACATTTTCATTTTCCTATGGTCTAAACAAAAATACCACAGCAAAAACAACTGGACTGACTAATATAAATTTCAAACATTATTTAAGACTACTAAACAGTAATAAAATAAGAACAAATAAACTAATTAACAATAGCACAAATAAATACAAATTTCAGGTACAGAAATTATAATCAAAAAACACTGCATAGTTTTCTTTTTTTATAAATAAAATACTGATTAATCCTTATTAAAGTTATTAAATCAAATTTCTCTTTTCTTTTGTTGTTTGATTAATATTATTAAATACACAGACAGCAGCAGGTTTATTAGGCTGCTGTCACTTTAAGACCTAATACACAGATCCAATACATACTGTTAGACATGCGTTTACTTTCTCAACCGTTTATGTTTACTCAAGGCAAAACCGACTGTTTGAGGATATTTTGACAATTTTGTGTGTATTTGTACGTTCAAGCGTAAGAAGACGCGTACGAGAACTCAATTCAGTATCACGCACTATATCAGAGGCGGCTGTCTGTGCATGTGCGCGCAAAGAAAATGATGTGCGTGTGCAGAATTGAGTTCTCTTTTGCGTCACAATCACAAAATGTGCACACAGGAATCGATAAGCGAAAACTAAATTTTAATTTTATTGCAAGTATCCGATTCCTGACCTTAAGTATTCTGAATTCTGGAATCGATTTTCGATTCCCAACCCTATCTATGACAAACACACACAAATTTAAGTCATTTTTCACTGAAAATCATGCCTTCTGCCATAGCTCTTAAATCAAACATAACGCTAAGTTTGATGTCAATGATGTTTGGTCATGTTATGCGCCACAAGAATGTGAAGCGCCGAAAGGCACCAGATTTCCATATTATATGATTTTCTGAGAATAAAGAACAAACATTTGATTTGTTCATCAAAACTGACTTATAATATAGACTGAATTTTAATGATTGGTGACAATTACGATTCTTCAAATGCTTCTTTTGACTACAAGAAAAACAGCATACGGATTTGGAAGGACATGAGGGTGAGTACACATACATGACAATTTCCAATCAAGGTCATCTTGATTCTCCTAGCAATCGAGAAATTTGAATGCGCAGCATGCGCTTATCACTCGGTTTGTGATGGTCAGCAGTAACGTGGCTGTTGTGATTGGATGATTGCTGATTAAGTTTAGGTTGAGAAAGAAAGAGGGATTGTCAGGTGGTGTCAAGACGACTGCAGGGCAAACTGGCAGTTAAGGGTGAGATAAGTATTGAGTATTTACAGATGCAAGCAAAGCTGCCTGGAAAGAGCAGGAGACTGATGAGATCACTGACATGCTTGATAATCAACAGTTATCTTATCAAAGAAAACGGCCAAAGGGAGACAAAGAAAAACAGACACACACAGACAACTGAAAAGCACCTTCACAAAAACAAAAGACATGAGGATTGACACAGAAGCTAAGATTTGATCTGAAAACGACATTATGACTGTCACTTTTTAGCTCCGTGCAGGTCTGCCACTGCCAAACAGAGCAGTTTCATTCAGAAAGGCTATTGCGAAAAAATGTCTGAAGGTCAGGGAGATCTAGTCAGATAAACAATTTTTCCCCAATATTGTTTGAGATTCACCCCTAAACTCAAATCCCTTAATTGTGGGAAACCCCAGCAAAAGCCAGATGTGTTACATGCCTTTGTGGACAAGTTTTTATTTAGCTTTTCTCTGGGAAAGAAGTCAATTGAGGCCAATTCTGAATGATATTTCATTGAAAAAACATTTGTTTTTGTAATCAAAATGCAAGAACTTGTGCTGACCTCTAAAATGACTTCCATTTCAGCAGACATCACCAAGCCTGCTTATTTTTAAACCACCTGTGAAGGTAACCGCTTTATATGATCCAATAAATTCCTGATGGATAAAATCATGTCCTGGAAAATATAAATAAAATAAAAACTACCTGTCAAAAGTTTGAGGTTGGTAAGTTTTTTTAATGTTTTTGAAAAAAGGTCTCCAGACAGTGCTGCCAAAGAAGCATGATCTACAAAACCAGTAAAATGCTCTATACCTTTCACAGATCTGAGATCAACATTAAATGCATACAAATAAATGGCAATCGGAATGGGATCAGTGCCTACACAACAAATTATGTGAAAATAAATCTTGATATTGGGACAAAACATATTCCCTTTTAATAATCGCTGGGAACCAATCATTTACACGTGATGTCGGATAGGACACTCAGGACTCACACATTACTTTCCCAAAGTGTTCATCTTATCAGAAACCACTGTCCATTAAACATTTTACTGGACTGTAATAGCTCTACCCCTTTGAGGAACTTGTTTTATTCTGTTGATACTTTTGAAAAGGTTTTTAACCAAGTAAATCCAAATTTAGTCTAAAGGTCTTTAGAAAAAAAAAAAAGAATCTTAAACATCTTATTTTGCTTTATTTCTGAATAACTAAACCTGGCGTTAAAAAAGGAAAGAAAAAAAAGCAAAGAAGTCTCTTATTTGCACCATTATTTTTACAATTTAATAGAACAGTTTTATATTTTAATATATTGTAAAATGTAAGTTATTCCTAATTAGCATCCATCTTCACATGATCCTTCAGAAATCATTCAAATATGCTGATTTGGTGCTTAAGAAACATTTCTTATTATCATCAATGTTGAAGCACTGCTTAATATTTTTGTTAAAACCATGATACGGGATTCTTTGATGAATGGAAAAAAGGACTGCATTTATGTAAAAAAAAAAAAAAAAAAATTCTTTTGATCAATTTAAGGCGTCCTTGCTGAATAAAAGTATATATTTTTTAAATCTAAGCGACCCCAGACTTTTAAACAGTTATGTAAATGTAATAATACGAATTTATTAAAACATTTTCTAATTGCACAAACTGGTGTGACTCCCTAATGGAGCTTTTGACTGAACAGTGATTTCATTCACCTGTTCCCTACAGAAAAGTCTTTCAGAAGGATTCCTTTAGTGCATGTTAATTTTGCAACATCTGTCCTGAATGCACTTTCCAAGAATTCGGGGGAAGCTGTCTAGTCGGCGTGCCCTCGAACCATACCCTGATCCCCCGAGACTTTCTGCGTCTCGCTCTGTCTGAGTCACAGGACCTAGCTAAGGAGGTAATAGCTTAATGCAGTCAAAATCAAAGACCATAGATGTCACATGTATTCTGAGACGAAAAGGTCATATAACTACACTCACTCCCACGCATTCATCCTGAAAGACATTTCAAGGGAGCATGTATATGGAACAGTTATGAACTTGTTAAATAATAGACACATGGACACAATTATAGGTGACAAAATGTTTCCTGGAACACATGTTAATACCTTATACTCTCTCTCATACACACACATACACATGATCTCTTTCTGAGGAACATTCAGCACCTCTAATAGTCATGAAGTGATGACAGATTCATGAAGAATCATGTGATCTTTGCTCTACTCAACTGTGTGTGTGCCCTTGTCACGGTCATATGAAGCATATAGGTCAGAGTAGCGTCTCTTCATTGCTCACGTTCCGGTCTATGTTTGGACGGGGTGACCAGAGCACCGCGCTTTACAGTTTAACCGATAAGACCATAATGCGAGGACAATCAGAGGTCAAGAGGCACCAGTGCAAATTCAAACTTTCCTAACACATTTGCTTGCAACTTTCACCCCTTTAGGAAATACATGACGCTATGGAGACATTTCGAAAATAACCAAATTACTCATTTAAGTGACAGACTTAAATACAAACATAAAAAGAAACATAAAAAAAATAAAATAAAAAATAAATAAAAATGACACTTTAAAGTACTTTACAAAAAGTGGTATACAAAAACAAACATTTTTTTATTTTATTTATGTGAACCATATCGTTTATTTTATATATTGTCTATTTAATTTTATTTTATTTTATATATTATGTCTATTTAATTTAATTTGATTTAACGTGTATTGATATTTATGGGATCCATGTGGTTTGTTTTTATAAATTTTGCCTTTAATTTAAAATTCAAGGTTTGTTTAACTTTTATTAATAGAAATTTACAAAAAGAAAAATTTAAATTGGGGGTTTTAAACTGTATTTAGAGAACTTGGGGGGGGGGGGGGGGCTGTTATAAAACCTCTTATAAAAAAATATATATATTTATTTGATCTCCTGAGGTTGGAGATTTTCTGAAGGATAAGAACTTTGTTTTGTTGACCATTTATTGAACTAGTGAAAACACTTTTTTTGGCCCCATTTTGCACCCTATTTATTGAAAGCGCCTCCAACAATAACATTTGAGCAATGTTGTTGACGCAAGCTCAATATTATTTATCCTACGCAGTAACAAGAGGCGACAGAACAGTTGCGGTAAAAAGAACAAAAAAGCACATTTTTCTACAACTTCATCTTTGAATCACTAGTAGGTCCCCCTGGGGCTGTGAAGTTCCTTTTTATATCTAAATCAGATAAGGAAAAGCCAGTTTTTTCAAAGAGAGGTTCAACACTGCTTCTGGATCCTCTCCCAGATATTTTTTCCTTCTATGATGGCTTAATTACTCAAATAATTCAATTAGCTGCATAACAACAGAATATATGTTCCTCAGAGGGAACACAAAAGAAGTGAGAAGAAAAAAAGAGCAGCACTTGGAAAACCAACATTGGAGATTTACAATACCCAGAACCAATAACACACCACAGTGCAGAATATCAAATATTATGTGTAATGGCTTGTGTTAATTTAGAATACAAACACAATACACGCAAAGAACAATTGCTAAACAGCACATTTAAAGGATTAGTTCACTTCTGAATGAAAATTTCCTGTTAATTTACTCACCCCCACCATGTCATCCAAGATATTCATGTCTTTCTTTCTTCAGTCAAAAAGAAATTAAGGTTTTTTTAGGAAAACATTCCAAGATTTTTCTCCATATAGTGGACTTCAGTGGGGCTCACTGGGTTTAAGGTCCAAATTGCAGTTTACTCGACTTACAAGAATAAGGGTCTTATCTAGCAAAACGATTGGCCATTTTCTAAAAAAAAATTAAAACTATATACTTTTTAACCACAAATGCTCGTCTTGCACTGCTCTGCACACATTGCATGACATAGGTGGAAGTACCGATCCAGTGTATACAAAGCGAATGGGCAAAGACTAAGGTAAAGGCCCCTTAGCCCTTACAAAAAAAAAAAAAAAAAAGTAAAACAATGATATCGGATGATTTGAAAATGGAAGAGAAACGTTTTTCACCCTACTGTGGTACTTCTGCCTATGCCTACATCAGGCATGACCTTTCAACATAATGCGTGGCGCATTAAAAAAGTATATACATTTTTATTTTTTATTCCTTTTTATTTTATTCCTTTTATTCCTTTAGTTTTATTTTTATTCTTATTCCTCTTCTGGGATCGAGTAGAGCCCTTTGAAGCTGCACTGAAACTGCAATTTGGACCTTAAACCCATTGGTAACTGTCTGAGGAAATTTTAATTCAGAACTGAACTAATCCTTTAAATAATGCAGAGATAAACCTATGAGAGCAACTAAAAACTGTCACTTTGACTTGAATTTTAGGTAAAAAATGAACACATTTGAAAACTGAAGTTCTCTGGCATCATAAAATGCAATGAGTGTTTGAAAAGCAAAATACCAAGCTTATTATACAGTAACCTCTTTAAAATAACCTGACAGAACTTGGATCCTCATACAAGGAAAATATATGAGACAATAAAGCAATGCAAAATGCAGTTTGTGATTTGGATCCCCTCTGCGATAGTGAGAAGAAAGCGAGATCAAAGAAAGCTAAGCTTTGTAATTCCACATTTTTCTAACAATCAACATTTCAAGAGCTACAACCATTTTGCAATTTGCTTGACGAAACAGACAAGGCTAAATAAGCTCTAAACAGAGGAACTGAAAACCCTCAAGTTTTGTGAGTTTATTTATGACACATACTTCAACATGCCACAAGCTATGGGTGAGCTATGATGAATCTAGAGGGATTGTGTGTAACAACAAAGCAGACAGACTGAATTCACTCTAATATGGATTGCAAGATACTGTGGATATAAATCTAACAGATCACCCTTCTCCCCATGAAAGTATTGCAGTGCTAACCTTTATATTATTACACTGGATTATCAGCAATAAACTGAGAATGAAATAAGCCAGGGCCATGGGCTGTATGATTAGAATGAGAAGGAGAAAGAGAGAAGTGATTCTGTTATCACATCCTCAGCTTCCCCTGCATTCTCAGAGGAAAACTGCTGGCTACATGCGTTCTGCAGTGTGTTAGAAGTGCGTCAACTCTAAGCAAACTCAAGCTTTCCACTTTAAGTACAAAACTTGTTTTACAATACCATCCAGGTCTGGAGAGCCTAGACCGATGATGTGCCACTGTAGTATATATATGTTAAAAATAGCCCTACCTCTAAATTCACAAAAACAAACAAGTAGGCTAGTCTCGATTACAGCCAGCAGTTCCCCAAATCTGAGTATCATCCAACTGCGCAATGGCCCGTAATGATATTTTGTGATGGGATGCATCTATGCTGATTTAATAAGTTTGCTGCAAAATATCTCAGTGTGTTTGAATTTGATTAGAGACATTTCCAGGTCATGTAATTAATTCATTTAAGCAAACTAAAAAACAACTTTTTCCAGCTATGGTAGTTTGGGGAAGAAATTATACTGTCTAAAATGTTTCTGAAGCCTGTTAAACATCCAAGCATGATTGTTATCATCATTGTTACAGGCTGAAAGAATGAACAAACTTCTGTAGTGATAAGCAAACATGTTCTTTCGTTCGTGAACAAATCAAGTTTTTTTTTTTTATAAATCTTGTCTGTGAACGAATTGTTGTCATTTGCTTCCATGCAAACATATCTTTAGTTCATCAAAGCCTTTTCCCTGGCTTCAAATATTGACTAAACCACAAGCCAATTGCTTTAAAGTAAGCACTGTGAAGAATCATTTCATTAGTTGGACAAATTGAAAGAACACGCCTCCTTCACTGACCAAGTCGTTGGTTTGAAGCGGCACCGAATTAATCTTGTTCACAATAAAGAGAAAGATTATGTGTAGAAATGACTTTTTTGACTCTCTAATATAGCGTGAAATAGCATGACTAGCTTTTTGCAACATAGGTGATAAATCTGTTATTTATGTTCTTGTTTGACGCATAAACACTAAGGTCCATAGTCTCATAGTAGATAGCAAGCACAGACATTTTAATAAAGTATCATAAGATTTGTTTCGGCCTTGAAAGACTCGATGTTTTCAACGAATCAGTGAGTAAATGATTCAAAGACTCGCCCATAATCATACGCACAAAACGACTCCCACTTGTCGCCACCCACTGGCGTAATAAAGTAGCGTTACTTGCTAAGGTTACTTACTAAATGAATCTGTAACGAGTAGAAAAACTCGAATCACTGGGATGAATAAAAATAATACATCAAAAGATATTTATACAACAAACTTAAGAGCTTGTTTACAACAAGATACAACACTGACATATTTAGGATACATCTGGGAGTATCCGCAGATCTTCCAAACACATTAATTCTTTCTTTTGATAAAATATATACTAGAAACCTCACCTTCATCTAACAGTCGCTCGAGATGGTTGAAAATGCCACAGAAGTTGGGCAGGCTGCTCATCAGTTTCTTGTCGTTCATGAGCTGCATCAGATAATCAGGAGTCGGCTTAGGCTTCTCCTTCGTTTCCATTTCCCCAACCATGTTTAAAATATTGGCCAAAAAAAAACTAAAACAAAAAAAAATGCGTCAAGCTTTGGGAAAACACGACAGCCCCCAGCAAAAACGCAAACGGAGGGGTTTGATATGTTTTCCGTTTTATTCCAAACTTCTGACTCGATGTTGCTACTTTTCAAACACAGAGTTGCAACTTTGTATCACCCTCAATCATCAGTTTAAAAAAAACTGATGACGCAATAAACGAAACGAATCTGCGCGAAAGTTCTTATTTGCTTGTAGAATGTTTGCAGTCAAATAACTCCAAAAACTCCCGCATGCCCGCTGAGATTTGTGCGTCTCTCCTCTTCTACAGAGTATGTTTTATCGCCACCAAACCTTTCTTTATCCAGGCTGTTGGAAATAGCTTCTCCACAGGACTTTTTCACCGACCGTCGATGTGTTTCAGAGCACTTGAATAACGGTTTTAAAGCAGGGGCAGTGTTCACTTGTAGGCTCTATCTCTCGCGCTGTGGAAACTCCTTTAGTCGCGCCTGATGTTTCTGTGCTCAGTGCCGTTCTCTCCCAAAGCTGCTGTCACATGATCATGATCAACCCTACACTGCTCAACATTGCCATCGTGCGAAGTCGCCAATGGGAGGAGAAACCTGCACAGTCTGCCTTTCTCCCTCTCTCACGCAGATGAAGACAAACTTGTACACATACGTGATGAGGAGCTCCCATTCACAACGTTTTTCTTAAATCAAAGTCATTGTGAATTCTACAGACTCAGGCTGTATGGACAGCCAGCCAGTGGCTATAGCCTAACTATTGTTGTTAAACTTTTTTAATTAAACATTCCCATTAAAAATAGCCTACAGTTTGGAACAATATAATGCAATATTGAGAATATGCAAATATGTAATTGGACATTCAATTCACAATACTTATAGCTAACAAGGAACATTCTCAGAAATGTGGCTAATATTCTCTCAAAGTTATGAACAAACGTTCTTCTAGTAACGCTTGGACATTCATTCAAATTTATCTGATCTTTAATAATGTTCTCAAAACATTAGAATACAAACACACACACACACAAAAAAAAATCTACATTGTTCATGGAACATTTTCTGAAACGTTTTATCGCAATTAAACCACACACGATTCGGCAAAGGCTGCGATTATTTTATGCACAGTTTTTCAGAGCTGTACGGCTCTGTGATCCACAGTAAATGCTTCTCCATTTGAAAGCCAGAGGGCGCTCTTGCGAGAAACTCGCAAATATGCCCTGCCGCAGAAGAAGATAACACGAGTCATATTGCTGTAGCTGAATAAACAGAAGATTTAAATGCTTTGATTGATTAAACATGAGTAATAAACACACAACTGCCTTATTCTGTGTAAGAAGCCAAATCATCTCACAGAAGGATGCTCAGCTGTTGTTCTGACGTGAGTTTGGAGATAAAACGTTATCTTTTGTTGGACAAGATGTTAATAAATGTCTAGAAAGATATTTGACGCGTGTTGCTTTTTCAAATGTACATTATAAGCAATGAATTCTCACAGAAGGATTAGCATACTTCACTGACAAGCTGCGCATAAAAAAATAAAACTTTGCGATTTCATAATCGCACTAAGAATCGTGTTTAAGCGATAATCGCGTTTAAGGTCAATGTTATTTTTTGTATCGTCCAATAAATCGTGCAGCCCTAATATTCATCTAACTTTTTTTAAAGATGCAGTGTGTAAATTTTAGCAGCATCTAGTGGTGAGGTTGCAAACTGCAACTAATGGTGCACACCCCTCCCTTTCGGAGATGCTACGGTGGCCGCCTGGCCGACATGTCGTCTTCTGAGAGAGCAGAGAGTAGCCTGTGTGAAGCAGTGAGGTTTCTTTTCCTAACAAATAACAGTCTCTGCTTCTAATAAACAACACTACTACTACTACTACTACTACTACTTTGTGCGTATTAAACGTAGTGATGATGCAAGCTGCCTCTAAAAACATAGTGACTAAATGCGCTCTGTAGGGTGTTTGTCCATTTAGGGCTGCTTTAGAAACATGCCGGTGCATAATGGCAACTTGACATGGTGGGGGGACCTGTGGTGTATGAGATAGAAATGGCTCATTCTAAAGTAATAAAGACATAACGGTTCATTATGTAAGGTCTTTATGTACCACTAAAAACATAGTTATGTATATTATATTGCATTTCTGTCAATAGATCCTCACAAATTTTACACATTGCACCTTTAAATGTTACTACTTACTAGTTTCAGAACATTCAGAGAACTAATAATGTTTGCAAAATGATATATGATGATGTTTTGAATGTTCAGAAAACGTTTAGAATTTTTTTTTTATAACTGAGAACAATAGCAAATCTTCTTAGAACATTTTTGTTAGCTGGGTAGTTACTAAGATATAGGCATCTTCCTTGTGTGACAACTAACCCCGGTGCACTTTCTAACCCTAAACCTTACTATTTTTACATTTTCAGACATTCTACCCTCATAAAACAAATGCACACACTCAATAACCCCAAAGCAATGACATGAGGAAAAAACTGGGTATTTTTCTGCATTCCAGTGCATTACAAAACATTTAAGTATGGACTGTCTCATAGATAAGATTATCTTGGAGGAAGCATGGTGGATATCATGGTCTTTAAAATCCAGTTTGACTAGGCCTGCATCTGTACTTTCCTGTTACTTCACTGAACTTGTTTTATAAGCATGCATTTTAAATGTTCAAACGCAACATTTTAAGAAGGTTTTATTTCTGAGTGTGTGAAACATCCCAGCCAAGTCTTGAGAAACAGGAGAGAGGGGAATGAAAGGGCTTGGGGGAACAGGAAAAGTTTTCATCAATTTGTGCGGCCCTCCTCCTTCCTCTGTGAAGTGGGCAGCATTCTTATGCAGATGGACACAGACTTTAGCTATTGCTCTCACAACAGAAAAAGGCCAGAGTGAGAGGCCCTCCTACAGGGAACAGTTTGATGAGGGAATGCTGACCTGGGATCAGATTTGTGCCATGTAACATTTTAAGCAACTATGGTAAATGCAAAAAGAAACAGATCCAAAGACAGGAGAAAAAGACTTCCCTGCATTCACTTATGGTTCTTACCTTAGTGTCAAGAATATATACAGTAAATATCATTTTATATAATAAAATATTTGGGGCTAAAACACTGTCAAGTCACAGTGTATATAAGTATATAACAGACATTTCAGTGGTCAGAACATTCCTCCGGGATGCTATGCGACCCTTTATACCTTTATTTTTCACTATGGGGAGTCAGATGGGTGATAATTTGCCAGGCCGTGGAGATGAAAGTGAGGATGGTATTAGCCTGGGCATCAAGGGATTGGAATGCAGGCTATTTAGCATGGGAGTCAGACAATCCCCAGGGCCTCCCATCACTACAGCACAACGGCTAAATAAATAGAGAAGTAATTAACAGACTAGTGAGAGAACAGACCGTTTCATTACTGCACCTTCTTCTAATAGAAAGAGAGAAAACAGTTCACTAGGCAAAGTCAGTGAGATGTATTGACAAAAGACTATGTGCAAATCTCAGAGGAAAAACACACAATAGTCATTTGATTGACACCTCGATAAGATTATTATAGGCTTTGAGCAAAACAAAGAAAAATATTACATTTTTTGTGGAAAGTTAATGAAAAGAATGTAGGGTGAGATTTGATGAGATGTCAATTTCAAAGGGGAGGGAAAGATTTGAGATTACAAGGGCACATGAATTTTAAATAAAATAATAATGGGCGTGGATAAATAATTGATGATTAAAAAAACTAAGAATTGTCAAGTTTGATTTCATGTTTTTTCAGCTTAAAGGTGTCATGACATGAGAAATCAAATTTGCCTTGATATTTTATATAAGAGGTCTTTGTACCATTAAAACAACCTGCAAGTTTCATCGCTTAAAACGTCCTATTCATTATAAACAAAGCATGTATTAATCAGGCTCCAAAAATGGCTCATATTGATATTGCAGGATCTGTGATCACACAGGCAAATACATTGGCATATGACTGCCTCCAGAGCAAGACATTGACGAATAGTTATACATCATTGCACCATAGGCCCCGCCCCCTGGCGTTGAGTCACTTAAAGGGATAGTTCACCCAAAAATTACAATTATGCCATGATTTACTCACCCTCAAGCCACCCTAGGTCTATATAACTATTTTCTTTCAGATGAACACATTTGGAGATATATTTAAAAATATCCTGGCTCTTCCAAGCTTTATATGAAGTGAATGGGGGGCCACATTTTGAAGCCATCCATCCATCGTGAAAGTACTCCACACGACTCCGGTGGGTTAATAAAGGCCTTCTGAAGAGAAGCGATGGGTTTTTGTAAAAAAACAAAATATCCATATTTAAAACTTTATTAACTATAATAACTAGCTTCCAGCAGATGGCTGTACAAATTGATTTGTGGTGGAAGAGTAACCTCTGACCCGACACATGACGAAGGCGGAAGCTCAGAAGAGAAAAACAAATCACCGGTCACGAATAAGAAGTTTAAAACAGAAAATTTAAAAGATAAATGTCGGTGGATGTGTTGTGTCAAAAGTAAATAGAACCCATTATAATCACTGACGCTGTCTACACTGAATACAGTATAAAGATGGCAGTTCAGTTTCTGACATACTCTGTTGGCAACAGGACAAATGGAAGAGTGAAAGAACATTCGCTTTAGATAAAAGCGTCTGCTAAATGATTAAATGTAAATGGCAAAAAGTACATTCAAATAAGTAAAGTCAGGTTTATTGAAGTACGGAACTCTTAAAGGGACAGGGTGATGGAAAAAAATACAACCCAAATTCCGGAAATGTTGGGACGTTATTTAAATTTGAATAAAAAGAAAACTAAAAGACTTTCAAATCACATGAGCCAATATTTTATTCACAGATAATAGAAATTTTAAAATTTTATGCATAAAAGGAGCTCATTTCAAATTTGATGCCTGCTACAGGTCTCAAAATAGTTGGGACAGGGGCATGTTTACCATGGTGTAGCATCTCCTCTTCTTTTCAAAACAGTTTGAAGACATCTGGGCATCGAAGTTATGAGTTTTTGGAGGTTTGGTGTTGGAATTCGGTTCCATTCTTGCCTGATACAGGTTTCTAGCAGCTGAAGAGTTTGTGGTCATATTTGATGTATTTTTCGTTTAATGATGGGTGAACAATGTGAACAGGTGAAAGATCTAGACTGCAGGCAGGTCAATTCAACACCCGGACTCTTCTACGACAAAGCCATGATTTTGTAACAGCTGCAGTATGGACCTTCCAGCTGATAACACGGTCTCCCTCCTGATGGACACGGTGTCTGTGATTTCCAACAAGAATGTCAAATTTGGACTCGTCTGACCATAGAACACTTTTCCACATTAAAACCATCCATTTTAAATAAGCCTTGGCCCACAGGACACAACAGCGCTTCTGGACCATGTTCACATATGGCTTCCTTTTTGCATGATAGAGCTTTGGCATCTGCAGATGGCACGGCGGATTGTGTTTACTGACAGTGGTTACTGGAATTATTCCAGGGCCCATTTAGTAATGTCATTGACACAATCGTGCCAATGAGTGATGTAGTGTCGTTTGAGGGCCCGAAGACCTCGGCCTTGAGATTTCTCCAAAATCTTTTGATGATGTTATGCACTGTAGATGATGAGATTTGCAAAGCCTTTGCAATTTGACGTTGAGGAACATTGTTTTTAAAGTATTCCACAATCTTTTTACGCACTCTTTCAGAGATTGGAGAGCCTCTGCCCATCTTTACTTCTGAGAGACTCTAAGACATCCCTTTTATAGCTAATCATGTTACAGACCTGCTGCCAGTTGCATAAACATAGCCAATATGTTAAGACTGTGTTTTAAGTACTAGTATGACCAAGTAGTCATTAGTCAAGGGCAATCAGTGTTACTTTTTGGTTTCAAATTATACCAATCGATGTTTTTTATGTACTTGACTTAAAACAGTTATGAACAGTCTTAAAGAAAAAAAAATGTGATGACTAACTTGTAAGACTAGTCTTAGCAGTTTATTCAACCAGCCACTGATATCAATTAACTTAATTAGTTGCTAGATGTTCTCCCAGCTGAATCCTTTCAAAATGTCTTGCTTTTTCAGCATTTGTTGCCCCTGTGCCAACTTTTTGGAGACCTGTAGCAGGCATCAAATTTGAAATGAGCTCATTTAGTGGATAAAAGTTTAAAATTTCTCAGTTTAAACATTTGTTATGTTATCTATGTTCTATTGTGAATAAAATTTTGGCTCATGTGATTTGAAAGACATTTAGTTTTCATTTTATTCAAATTTAAAAAAACATCCCAATATTTCCAGAATTCGGGATGAATGAGATGGGAGGAAAAATTATATGTCAATGTTTTTGCTTTCTCTCTCAAATGTTTTGCGTTCTCTCAAGAAACGTTGCCTTCACTTGCAAAACTTCTGCTTTCTTTGGTTTTCTTTCCATTTCATATTTTTTCCACCATCATTTCCCTTTAGGGGCTCCACAAAAAGGACTGTAAGCTGACAGGAAAACAATTTGAAAATTTTGGTCGTAAGACAAATGGCATTATTGTTAAACAGACACAGGGAACTTCTGCACCTGTTTTGCTTTCATGTGTAGACAGGCTAGCAACTACTTGTGACATGGTGATGAGAGTGTGTGTCCCAGTTGTGTGATTATGTTAAACAATGTTTGTTCACAGTTGGTTTGTGAATGACTGTATATATTTGCATGTTTGCATGTGTGTTTGGGTATGAATGTATGCTAATCTAACAATCATGTCAATGTACATGAGCATCCAGTGTGTGTGTGTGTGTGTGTGTGTGTGTGTGTGTGTGTGTGTGTGTGTGTGTGTGTGTGTGTGTGTGTGTGTGTGTGTGTGTACCCACTTTAAGAATGCTGTATGTCTGGGAATGTACGTTGGGTATGACATGGTGAATGATGCATAAATGTTTTGCCGCTGTGCCTTTGTGTACTAACAAAGTTGGTTTGTAGCCTGTCTGTACTCTGCAATCCAGTGTGTGTATATATTAGTGGAAAACAGAGAATGAACATGCTTTGTCTATGATGTTATGATGAATGCCGGAAGACTACTAAGTGTCTCTCCGACGTCATAGCACACATACCAAAGTCAAGAAGGAGTTAAACAGGCAAGTGCATCTGCCTTTGCCCTGTGCATGCATACTGTTCTGTCAACAAGCCAAACAAGCTTTACATTCAGCATGGGGCCTGGGTCAGTTTAAAGGTCAAAGTTCACCTCATGCTTAGGCTTCTGACATTCCATTATAGTCTATTGACACAAGTGGTGAAAAGTGTCCATGTAAAATAAGGAATATGATACACGGACATATGGTTCAAGGCATTAAGATAACTTATCGTTCGCTGTGTTGTATTTATTATATATATATATTTTAAAACATTTTGTATATATATATATATATATATATATATATATATATATATATATATATATATATATATATATATAGATATATATAGATATATAGATATATAGTACAGTCCAAACACTAAGATTTTTAATGTTTTTAAAAGAAGTTTCGTCTGCTCACCAAAGCTACATTTATTTAATTAAAAATACAGTAAAAACAGTAATATTGTGAAATATTATTACAATTTAAAATAACTGTTTTCTATTTGAATATATTTCACAAAGTAATTTTTTCCTGTGATGGCAAAGCTGAATTTTCAGCATCATTACTCCAGTCTTCAGTGTCACATGATCCTTCAGAAATCATTCTAATATGCTGATCTGCTGCTCAAGAAACATTTAATGTGTACAGTTGTACAAAATATTTGTGTACAATATTTTTTTTCAAGATTATTTGATGAATAGAAAGTTCAAAAGAACAGTGTTTATCTGAAATCTAATCTTTTGTAACATTATAAATGTCTTTACTGCCACTTTTGATTGATTTAACGCATCCTTAATGAATAAAAGTATTCATTTCTTTAATTTCTTTTCAAAAAAATAAAAATAAACGGTATGAACGGTAGTGTATAATGCTACAGAAGCTTTGTTTTTCAGATAAATGCTGTTCTTTTGAACTTTCTATTCATCAAGGAATCCTGAAAAAAAAAAGTACACAACTGTTTTCAACATTGAAAATAATCATAAATGTTTCTTGAGCAGCAAATCAGCATATTAGAATGATTTCTGAAGGATCATGTGACACTGAAGACTGGAGTAACGATGCTGAAAATTCAGCTTTGCATCACAGGAATAAATTACTTTGTCAAATATATTTAAATAGTACACAGTTATTTTAAATTGAAATAATATTTCACAATATTACTGTTTTTACTGTATTTTTAATTAAATAAATGTAGCCTTGGTGAGCAGACGAAACGTCTTTTAAAAACATTAAAAATCTTAGTGGTTCCAAACTTTTGGACTGTACTGTATATACATATATATACAAACACAAGTTTGGGGTCGTACATTTTTACATTTCTTTGATACACTAAAACCGGTAATATTGTAAAATATTATTACCATTTAAAATAATTACTCCAGTCTTCAGTGTCATTTCAGTGACCGCTCAAAAATCATTCTAATATGCTGATTTGGTGCTCAAAAACATTTCTTATTATTATCAATGTTGAAAACAGTTTTGCTGCTTAATAATGTCGACAAAGTGATGCATTTTTTTAAGGATTATTTGATGAATAGAAACTTAAAAAGAACAACATTTATTTGAAATGTATATATTTTGTAACAATGTAAAAGTATTTACTGTCACTTTTGATCAATTTAATGCATCCATGCTGAATAAAAGTATTAACTTAAAAAAAATGAACAGTAGTGTATTAACATAAATTGTACATAATTATATAAAAATTCATTAAAGAAAACAGTGACTATAAGCTCCTATTTAGGTAATTAAGTTGCATTGGCAAGAAGGTGATTGCCAAAAATGTGTGTAAATTTACACTGTATGTGACAAGAATTCTGTGAGCTACTGCCCACATAAATAACACTGAATTTTTATCTTTTTATCCTTATTTAGACTGTCAGTCTCATTTCAGGACTCAAGCACATGCAGTGAGGATGCAGTGTCTCTTAAATGTGTATTTGAGTCAATCGATTCCTCGTTTCATGATTTCTTTTCTTTTCATATCATCAAAATCATTTCTGCATCACTGCAATTCATATGTGGCCAGGCATTTCAGCAGATATTCTTAAGACCACCTCCAGTGAGGCAACCCACCTTAGCTGTAGATTCAGCTGCCCATCACCTGTCACACACTTGTCAGCTGGTGGTCCTAACTGTTGGGAGACCATAGTGAGTCAATTTGTTGCTCTGTTTGAAGAATAATTTAGTCAGCTTGAGAAGAAAGCCACTTTTTTCCAAAACAAAAAAGACCTCTAAACTGGGGTTCACACCTGTGGCTCCATTAAACTGAGAGGATGAATTATTTTCTCAACCACATCTGCTGGAACATTCAAAATTTGAACAAAAAAAATGTTTTTGCACTCCCTTTTGAACTATCTTTTCAAAAAGTATCATGCTTGAAAGAATTAAATACGTTTACACTACGCCAGCTTTTTAGACTTTGGAAAACGCTGATGACCCCATTTTAGTTTGAAAACAAAGGGGTTGCATTTCAGTATAAAATGACCAAAACTTTTGAAAAGTATGGCATGGCTGCCCATGTTCGCTCTGCGTATCCTTGTCGACAGTGTTAACAATAACATGGAGACTGAACTGCAATCTTTGCTGGCTTTGTTGTAATTTCTAGCAGCCATTGTTCAGTTATAATAGCTACACCTACAAGCACAAGAAGCAACTCTTTACACTTATACGCGCATACCCAGTGTGCATGAATGGTCATGTGACATGTGTTTTCGGCTGTGTAGTGTAGACAGAGATCGTTTCTGAAACTCTGTGGAAACGCCAGTGTAGACGAGGATGGTTTTCATTTTAAAACACCTTTTTAAAACAAAAACGCACTAGTAGTAAACAGGGCCTAACAGTGTATGACTTTTATTGCAGCTGAAATCATAAATAGAAATAGCTATAAATTAATATTACATAATATTTAGTTAAGGGCTGAGGGAAAGAATTTTCTAATTATTGGGAATTCCATGAAAATTTTAGGTGCTTTCTGTGACACAGATGTGTTCATTTTATGATACATCATGTAACCTGTTTATTTTTGTTTTCCCGAGGCACAAATTACAAGTCTATTATCTTCAGATGACGAGAATGCATCAGTGTTTTATCGACACTGAATAATGCCGTGCCACCGTACTCATTTTATTTCTCTCCCTGGTTTATCCACAACAGCTATTTTAGCTCCATTCCTCCCCCTCATCACCCCTTTTCATTCTTCCTCTGCTTCTTTCTGCACAAAATCATTGGTATTCACTAATAAAGACCTCGGAGACATAATGCAGGAGACATAGCCCCGTTACAGAAATAGATTTATTGCTAATCCATTATGCATAGTGGGTAATGTAACATATCTGATGCACAGGCGCACAGCGGGAGGAAAAAGAGGGTTTAAGTGCATTGAACATTAGACTGGAAAACTGGAGAGCAGAGAAACCCACAGGCATCACAACATGCCACCCTGCAAGTAGATGGGCAGTCCTGGCCTCCAACCACACTTATATTGCTGCCACTTCATTTCTTCTTCTTTCCCTCTCAATAAAAAGGAAAGTTCGCTCAAGGCAAAGAGATGCCCTGAGGTGACTCTCAAACCCACATGTAGCCACTAAATGCTAATAGGCACAGAATGATGCCAGACAGTATGGAAATAGACGTACTGGCGTGAGGCTGTGGGGATGATGCGATTCACTTCAAAAAATGCTCACATCATTTCACATTTGTGTCTTTCTTTTTTCTTTTTTTATTTATTTAAAAGGGGACAATGTACATTCATCAAAATTCAAATACATGCAAATGTACTCAAGTTAGCCGAAAGGCTCATTTTCATCAACAGCCCCTTTGCGAAATGAAAGGAAACAGCTCTTAAAAAATACAATAGAGATAAAAAGCATATACAGCTCAGTTAAATACAATTAAGTAGCACATATACAATACGCTTAAGATAATAAAATCATATGATTCTGAGCACAACTTAAGCTTTACATGGATATAAAAAAGCTTCAAATACTCAAGAAAACATGATAAGATGTTCTTTAATGGATATTTCCAGGCTCTCTGGAAACTCTATTTTGGTTGGTCAATTGCACCATTCAGCAGTAAGATATTTCCTAACATTCAGTGCCGTACATAGCAACGCTGTATATCGGTCTGTTTAACTGGGAACCGAAACTAGTGCTACTTTCATGTCTCACATCACTCTTACAAATGCAACTAGTGCTTTCTTGTATCTGAGTTATCAATTGTAGTGAAAATGACCAAGGAACACTTACTGTATTATTGCCCATGTTCGTCTTGTAACTTGGCATTCTTGTTACTTGTTTTGTAATTTGTCTGTGTTGGGATCCTGATGACCCTACTGGGGTTATTTTGCAATAGTCACTGGCTAAAGGCCCATTATCACCGACAACGATAACTATAAATATATCTATAATGACATTAGCATCCACACCAACAATAACAATAACGTTCTGTTTATAAGTGCACTGCAGTTCTGTATTCTTCTGCTTTAAATGCTCAAGCTCTTTAAAGGTACCCTAGAACTTTTTTTTAAAAGATGTAATATAAGTCTAAGGTGTCCCCTGAATGTGTCTGTGAAGTTTCAGATCAAAATACCCCATAGATTTTTTAAATTAATTTTTGTAACTGCCTATTTTGGGGCATAATTAGAAATGAGCCGATTCAGGATGTGTGGCCCTTTAATTCTCCTGCTCCACCCCCCAAGAGCTCGCGCTTGCCTTAAACAACATAAAAAAAGTTCAAACTGCTAATATAACCCTCAAAATGGATCTTTACAAAGTGTTCGTCATGCAGCATGTCTAATCGCTTAAGTACAGTGTTTATTTTGATGTTTACATTGATTCTGAATGAGTTTGAGGCTGTGCTCCTTGGCTAACGGCTAATGCTACACTGTTGGAGAGATTTATAAAGAATGAAGTTGTGTTTATGATTTATACAGACTGCAAGTGTTTAAAAATGAAAATAGCGACGGCTCTTGTATCTGTGAATACAGTAAGAAACGATGGTAACTTTAACCACATTTAACAGTACATTAGCAACATGCTAACGAAACTTTTAGAAAGACAATTTACAAATATCACTAAAAATATCATGGATCATGTCAGTTATTATTGTTCCATCTGCCATTTTTCGCTATTGTTCTTGCTTGCTTACCTAGTCTGATGATTCAGCTGTGCACAGATCCAGACGTTAATACCGGCTGCCCTTGTCTAATGCCTTGAACATGGGCTGGCATATGCAAATATTGGGGGCGCACACCCCGACCGTTACGTAACAGTTGGTGTTATGTTATGATTTTTCTTATGTTATGTCTTTTAAACAAATGAGATTTATATAAGTAGGAGGAAACAATGGAGTTTGAGACTCACTGTATGTCATTTCCATGTACTGAACTCTTGTTATTTAACTATGCCGACGTAAATTCAATTTTTGAATCTAGGGCACCTTTAAAGCATGATGATGGATTCTTTTTGGTTGTCAATGTTTTTACTATTCATCAGATGGAAAAAAAAATCATTTTGAAAGTGATTCCACCGATCATCTGTGCAATTACCGTTATAGTTGTGGTGTGGACTCTGCTATTCTTTCACATTTAGAATGATTTTTTTAAACTATATCTTTATCGTTGTGGTTATAGTTATCACCCTTGGTGTGAAGTTTTTTTATGCTTAGGTTTGAAAATGAAAATGAAAATGCCATTTAGATGCTTTTAGACAAATGAACCTCAATGACTCTTATCACATTGACTGCAGTGGTTAATTTATATGAACTTTACAAGAGGGGACATCCACTAAAGTGTTGCCAGCATCATAACAATTACGGTTGATTTATGGGCAACAGAGGGAGATCAATATGTGCTAGTTGACACCTTGGGCATTGGGCCGGTTGAGTGCTATAGATAGGTCTTTGTAAAGCCCTTCACATCACCACCTTACCTCCGCTGCATGTCGCACATGCCCCAAGGTCCTGGTGCCCTTGTCACAAATCCAAATGAGAGACAGATGGCTGTTAATGGGGGGGTATGACAGCCATGGCCGACCAAGATGTGTGTCACAGACAGGCATGATTACAGGAATCTATGCCTTGTTTTTCCACTGGTTGATCCAAGAAGATATAACACTGATTCAGGGAGATATAGAGTCATCAATAATCTCTCTTTGGACAGAGAAAGTCCAGAAAGCCCGTCTGTGGTATCAAGATAATCGCGTCTCTGTCTTTCACATTGATGACAGATACATTAAGGATCACCAGACTCACACGTTCACTCCATGTTCAATGGATGTGATTAGATAGATATCTATTCCTGAGTTTGGTTTAGTTCCAAAATGCCAATAAGTGAGGGTTTGAAGGATAGAAAGTCTGTGATCTGTTGTTTTTAGAGAAGTGACTTCATTAATTGAGCTAGCAGTGATGACATCACCACAGCTGCCTACGGATTGATCTGTCAGTTCCAATCATCCATCACGTTATACCAGATGAACAACATCTGAAAATCGTATGACTGCCTCAGAAAACACTGATGAAATATTTTGAAAGACTTATGATTTAGAATACAAGGGGTCTTAAAGGGATAGTTCACCCAAAAATGAAAACTCTCATCATTTACTCACTCTAATGAAGGTATACACTCTATATATCCAGATATTCTACTCTACTCTAAAAGCTTGCTCTATCTAAAACCACACTAACAGTTCCCGTGAGGCGGATTAATTGAATGTGATGTTTACCCACAAAGACTGATAAGATCGTGTTGAAAGTTTAGCACCATACTGAGCTAAAATTCTGCAATGGTAGATGTGCTAAAAGAGATGCACGTTATTTGTTTGTGTGTCTTTTGAGCTCAGAGGGACTTTGAGCGACAAGTGCGCTAGAGTGAAATTTCTCAGTGTGAAGCAACTTACTCTGAAGAGTCATATAAACGGATTCAGTTTAGACGTTTTCCTCCAGCGCCCTACATTAAAAGCAAGAAAGAAAGTAAAAGCCACATTTTATAGCTTTATTTTCACAGTTGTCATCTATGTTGGCCTGCATAGCAAGTTCAAAACCGGATTTACCACAAAAATGAACTGGTTTGCTTTTGCCACAATACATTGGGGAATCATGTGGGACATGAGCATAATGTAAAAACAACATATCCAGCTTCTTTAAGATCATAAATTATTTTATTGTATTGTTTCAGCAATTACTGAACTCATACTCTCTAATTCAGTATTAGTACAGTGTGTGGTAAAATGTATTCTCTATAGCCCCAAAAAAGTAAATGTGTCATCTAAGGATCACATAGCTTTCATTCTATAGAAGGAAGCGTGCACTGTTTATCTTTACGCACCTGGAATTGTCTTCAAAGTTGTCCAGTTTAGGAACAAAAGAAACTGGATTAAGAGCCTGTGCTCAAAGTATTCTTGGCAAATGGTCTGTTCTCTCTCTCAGGAATGGGGTGTTGCACATTACACACACATGTTGAAGGAAATATCTCTAGGTTCCACTACGTCATGGCCATCTGCCGAAATCAGATTCTCTCCTCTCTGATCTCACTCAGTTTACATTTACTGTCAGCACACACAACAACAGAGTATGAAGACCAGCCCAAGGCAGTTTCACCACATCATAAAATGCTGGGTGGGGAAGTACTATATATGTTTATGATTGATTCAACCATACTTTGTAATGAAAAACACATGATACGGCTACTAAACTATATCACTGCAAAATCAAGAGTAGCCAGACCGTGAAAAGAAGTTCAGTAATCGAATCAATCATAAATAGTAAATTATAAATAGCGAAACATAAATAGTGACTCGTAAATAGTGTCTTGGGATATTTAAGCGCAGACATCTGATCTACTGATATTACATTTGAACCAGACACTAAAAGAGGAAGTGCTCACAGAAGTGGGAGGAAATGGAAGGACTGGGAACTGTGTGTAGATAATGAATAAGACATGATGGAACTCATGGGAATTGAAAAGACTGTAGTCCATCTGAATTTGCTTTACTTCTGAGAGCAAGTTTTATTGAAAGATTTAAGACTGCTCTCCGCCTCTGTGACACTCATCCCTGAGGTCATTAATGTTCGATTCGCTTTGACTAAAAGAGTTCTTGAAGAGCCGTACGTTATTATCCACAGAGTTGCCAGCATTTGTTTTGAAGATACGCTGGTCGGGAGTCCATGATGTGCACAGCTCCTTAAATGGAAATGCAACAAATAAACAAACGGACAATAGAAGAAACAAAAAAAATAGATTTTGATTGTTGCACACTACCATTGAAAAATTTGCGGTCAGTAAGATACTTCTGCTTAATACTTTAAAATGGTCGATAATGACAAGGCTTACTGTAATTGTTACAAAAATTTCATTTCAAATGAATGCTGCTCTTTTGTACCATCAAAGAATGATGAAAATAATTGTATCACAGTTTCCACACAAATATATAGAAAAAAACAGTATTCAACATTGATAATAAAAAATGCAGCAACTTAACTTATAAGAATGATTTCTGAAGGATCATGTGACACTGAAGACTGGAGTAATGATGCTGAAAATTCAGCTTTGCCATCACAGGAATAAATTAACTTTTTAAATATGTTAAATAGAAAACTAATATTTTAAATTATAATAACATTTCATATTACAGTTTTACTGTATTTTTGATTAAAAAAGATAATAAATGCAGCCTTTTTTGAACATAAGAGACATAAAAAATGGGAATTATATTTGAAAAAAATTCAAATATGTGTTTGACAAGCTTAAGGGAAAAAAAACAAGCCTTTTACCACTCAGGTGAAGTACACAGTTTATGATGGGGGTTCAAATAAAAGTTCAAGTAGTCAAAAACATCCAAACCACCGCAGCAAGGTTAAACAAGAATTGCATTTTCATTTCATCAGATGTAATGCCCAACTTTAGAAAGACATGAGTCATAGAACTCAGAATCTTCCAAAGAGCAAATGTCACAGCCCACTGTAATTCAGACTTGGCTCATTTATGCTACACAGTGTTCTGTCAGTCTGTTATACCGAGAACCTCTCGTTCCTGAGCTTGTTACTGGATACTGCAAATGCACACACAGGTCACGCAAGCATACTTCCTTCATTATGAAGTTCCTGTTTATTGAAAATCTAAAAAAAAATGTGACCATAAAATTGTGATCTGCCTTGAAAACGAACTGTTAAACACCAACAACTGTTGCATGGTTAGTATTTTTGTCATTTTCAAACAGATTCCTTTTGAGCACACTGTGTTCAGCTGGAACATGCCCAATTTTGTAAGCAACCTCTGTGCTAGAACATAAAAAGACACTGGAAAAAGGTTAAATGGGGCATGATTTAATAAGCCGGTTCATTTTTAATTCCAGCTTTCTTTTTATGGTAATCCAATGCATGCCGAAGCAGTTTAGGATTCTTCGGCATTGACATGCTAATGCTGTGCTACATATATGTGCCCATGTTTTTACATGAGTGTGTTTGTGAACTTTCCTGCCTTTGTCCAGTCTAACTCAATGTGTGTCATTGAGTCCAAATGTGTACTTCTATTGTGGCCTCTAAGACAAATATGTAGCATCATGAATGCTCGTCCAGGCTGCCCTCCACCCCCAGTCCAGGCAAACCAACACATAGCTCTGGTTCACAAACAATCAAGTGTCCATTGACCAGCCAAGGACAACAGTGGACTTATGTGCTCGATGGGCGTTTGGACGTACAAGGAGGGTTAGTGTGGTGACATGGTTTGTCATCGCCAGCTGGTATGGTGGGCATGTGAGGGCGAAGACGACCCATTGTTCTCGCACAACTAGAACAATTGCACGTTTCAGAGGGCCACACTGTCTTTGAGGGACAACGCACCCCCTGATTGCAATGAGGGGCCGATTGCATGTGATACCAGGAGTACTGACCACAATGCGTTTTGCTTTATGTTGGTTATTTTTTTGGCATTTGTATCTAACTATATATTTATAGTGTATCTATTATAACCATTACATATTTGTACTTAATGTATTTAATAAATCAATCAAATTTATTTGTGTTACTTTAAACTTTGTAAATTTATTCAGCAAGGATGCATTAAATTGATCAAAAGTGACAGTAAAGACATTTATGATGTTTTCAATTTCAAATGAATGCTGTTCTTTTGAACTTCCTTCCATCATCAAAGAATCCTGAACAAATGTATCAGTTTCTGCAAGAATATTAAGCAGCACAAGTGTTTTCAACATTGATAATAATAAGAAATGTTTCTTGAGAACCAAAACAGCATATCAGAATGATTTCTGAAGGATCATGCGACACTGAAGGCTGTAATAACGGCTGCTGAACATTCAGCTGTGGCATCAAAGGAATAATTTACATTTTAAAATATTTGAATATACATAAAATTTTTAAAAATCATGTTTTTTTTCAATTGTAATAATATTTCACAATATTACTATTTTGTACTTCATTTTTGATCACCTAAATAAATATTTAAAGAGGTCTGAGTGAAAGATAACATATACCATTTTGAATACAAGAAAATAGGAAGAGTTTTAAAAGTATTCCACTTTATAAAGCATTACATGTCACAGTCCTTTCCGAAAAACATGGGCATCATACTGAAAAGAATCAATATTTCCTATTAATGCTATATACTCTCCTGCTCAAGGCCTTTTATTTTTATTGTCTTCAAAATACGCACACTTTTATTCCCCTTCCGCATCAGCTCTCAAAACTCTTAAATGATCAAAAGGAAACTTGAGAAAATTGATTTTTTAGATAATGTTGTGTTGTTTCTGCTTGAGATTGTCCTTCATAGATGAGTGCGATGGAGCCTGTCATTGAGCCCTGTACAGTAACACACACACACACACACACACACACACACACACACACACACACACACACACACACACACACACACACACTCACTCAGTTAAATCAGCCTTTACCAAAGAGATATTTTACAATAATGGAGAATATGTTCCTCTATATTTTATTGACAGTTACATTCGCCTCTTATTGAATTTCACATCACTCCACACAATGTCTTAAAACAGTGGTACCTTGCTATAAAGTTTCCAGGTCTCTTTCCTTTTTTTGCTTCTTGTTTGTTCTAAGTGGAATTTTTAAAAATGTTTTATCTCATGGAATGGTTTGAACATCTTTATAACGCATTGAATTACCACTTCATATAAAAATGTCAGAATTGTGAATTAGATTGAAACTCTAAGTACTACAGTTATTTGTCCTTGCCCATTTACCATTCAATTTCTGTTCAATAAAGCAAATAAAACGAATAAAAGATACCACTTACCAGCAGCTATCAAAAACTGTACCTCGCTAAATTAATAAGCATTTTTGGGCCTTACCCGTGGGTGGGGCAGACCAAGCCAGTCACTTTGGTCGGTCACCATTTTAATCACATTTTAGAATTTATTGAAAACCTACACATATAGGATGATAAAATGGCGGTGCGCAGGAGAAAAAAAACGGATTGAAAGCCTAAACTTGACATAAACTGTAAACTTCTCTATCAAATCTGATTGGCTGATTTAAATTAGGGAGAGCAGCAAGCGCGTGAAGTTTTCATGGCAACCAGTTCCATCGCTCGCTTATTTGTAAGTCTATTTTACCACGCTAAACTTAGCAATAAACACGTTGAAAATGCACTATAAACACGATATTTTAAAGTAGGCTTTTAAGCAAACAAATGAGAGAAAAATGACTCACCCTTCGCTTTAAAACAGACATCTGTTGCGCCTTTATCCACCAAAATACAAATTCGTCACGTGACAACTTCTTTCGCAAATGAGATTGGTTACATTATATGTAGAAGGCCCTGCCTCCCATCTAACTAAATAAATAACTTAAAGATATTTAGCCATTCTAAAGACTCTAAAGTCATGCAGGCACCATTGTAGATCCTAAACCATTTTGAATTAAGGAGTCTTCCTTCTAATCTTATCTATTACCCTTTGTCTCCCACTCCTCCTCACCTTAATCCATTTAACACCAATAGAAATAGTATTCTTGTCAATCTAATATGTGATATGTGTGGAGGAGTTGGACATATAGCTTGTCATTGTGAATGATTGATTAATGGTGCTATGAGAATGAGTCAGTCACAGTGTTTAGGGTGAATAGCCTACACTAAACTCTTCTTTCTATTGTGATGCAGAAACAGTTTACAAATCCCAAAAGCATGCAAACAGAAATGAGTGTCTTGTCAAGCTTTCATTCAGTATAATGTGGTTCTGGCACTAACATCAGATTTGGGGTTGAAGGCGAATTCCCCTCTAATGTTTCTTTATTTCTCGCTCTGTCTGGATAGATTGATGACAGACTGAACAGTATTTGTTTTTCTATGCATGTCAGTTTTTTCTCTCATGCCCAAGTGAAATATAAAGACTGGCATGAGAGTGTTAAATAAGGCTTTTAAAGGGGACCTAAAATGCCCCTTCTACAAGAAGTTTCTGGTGTCCCCAGAATGTGTCTGTGAAGTTTCAGCTCAAAATACCCCACAGATCATTTATTATAGCTTGTCAAATTTGCCCCTATTTGGGTGTGAGCAAAAACACGCCGTTTCTGTGTGTGTCCCTTTAAATGCAAATGAGCTGCTGCTCCCGGCCTGCTTTCCAGAAGAGGGCAAAACTTTAACAGCTCGCACTTTGGTTGCTCAACAACAACAAAGCTGGAGAATCTCACGCAGCCAAAATGACACTTGTCAGTAATGGTGTTCAGCCTTACATTGTTCAAACCGGAGTCGGACACTGATGGAGAGAATCAGGAAGAAGTTACTACTTATAGACTGCAACTGGATGCTTCTGAATGGTTAGTGGATAAATTTATGTAGTTTCTGTGGAATTGATTCAACTCATCGACTAGCATGTGCAATTGACCCTCGTTTGTAAAGCAGTCCAGCGTAAAATACAGCATGGCAACAACACTCTTCTACAACAACTCTTCCTCTTCTCTAAAGCACCCCAACATGGCCTCACCCCCTTTGTTGCGTGTTACCAGGGGCAAGGTTTATGTAAATTTTAGTGATGTCACTAACCCAGGAAGAAGCTTGTAGTCCTTAAACAAAGAATTCTTTAAAAGAAAATATCTCCCTTTGCATTGAATTTTGAGTGTCATAACTTTGCAGACATTAGGTGCATCCCAATTTGCGTACTTATGCACTCTTCTATGACGTTTTTAAGTATAAATGGTGCACGTTGTGCGTTCACACTGAAAATTCCAAAAAGAAAAAGTGCACTTTAAATACCCAGATGATGTCCTAAATTAACAGAAAAAAACGTGAAAAAGTGTGGAATGTTGGACTCTTCATGCACTCAACTGTCGCAGCTTTAATTATGTAGTGGAGGGGGAGGGGGTATCAGACTCCGATGTTAAATGACAAAATAACCTTATACAATTCACGCACTACATGGATGAATACATAGTGCATAAGTACATAGTGTATCAGTGCATAGTGTATCAGTGCATAGTGTATCAGTGCATAGTGTATTGTGCGTCATTTATGGCAAGCCGTTTTGACTTTTATTCATTCTCAGGATATGAATTCTTGATATCAACAATTCAGTTTTCACTAGTTAAAATGCTAATTCTTGATATCAGGAATTACCTTTCCACTAGTAACAATGGCAATTTTTGATATCAAGAATTACATTTCCACTAGTAACAAGGTTAATTTTTGATATCAACAATTCAATTTTCACTAGTTAAAATGCTAATTTTTGATATCAAGAATTATTTTCCACTAGTAAAAACTAGAATTCTTGATATCAGCAATTTATATCCTGGGAAAGGCAATAGGCAAGCCGTTTTGACTTTTAATCATTCCCAGGATATGAAATTTTGATATCAACAATTCAGTTTTCACTAGTTAAAATGTTAATTCTTGATATCTGGAATTACATTTCTACGAGTAACAATGACAATTGTTGATATCAACATTTGAATTTCCACTAGTAAAAATGTTAATGCTTGATATCAACAATGATGTCATCACTCGCAGAAATATGTATTCTTGATATCAACTTTTGAATTTCCACTAGTAAAAACTAGAATTCTTGATATCTGTAATTGTATTTTCACTAGTGAAATGTCACCATAGGCTGCCATTCAAATTCAATTGTTGATATCAAGAATTGAGTTCTTACTAGTTGAAATTCCAATTTCACATATCAGAAATACAATTCTTACTAGTAAAAATGCTAATTTTTGATATCATTAATTACTTTGTTACTAGTGCAAAATCTATTCTTGATATCAACAATTGAATTGCTACTAGTAACAATGTTCATTTTTGATATCAATAATTTGATTGTCACTAGTGACAATGTTAGTTTCTGATATCATGAATGTGATTGTTACTAGTAAGAAAGCCATTTTACATATCTGAAATTATGTTGATATCAGAAATACATTTTCAGATATCAAAAATGAACATTTTTACTAGTAGCAATTCAATTGTTGATATCAAGAACTGACATTTCAACTAGTGACAATTGAGTTCTTGATATCAACAATTTGCATTTTACTAGTAGCAATGTAATTATTGATATCAAAAATTACTATTTTTACTAGTAAGAACTGCATTTCTGATATGAGAAATTGGAATTTCAACTAGTAAGAACTCAATTTTTGATATCAACAATTGAATTTGAATGGCAGCCTATGGTGACATTTCACTAGTGAAAATACAATTACAGATATCAAGAATTCTTACACCACTATGTCCAACTTCGTTCAGCTTCCGGCTAGTGAGGTCTGATCGCGCTCTGACAACGGAAGTGATGTCTCGCGCTCATTGAAGTATATGGGCGAGACATCACTTCCGTCATTAGAACGCGTTTTTTGACCTCACTAACAGGAAGCTGAACGAAGCTGGACATAGTGGTGTATTAGAGGTAAAAATTATATAAATAATGTTCGGTTTCTCGCACAAACCGATCGTTTCGTGTCTTAAGACATTAATGTGTTGTCACGAGCCGCAGGGTTTAATTTTGATTTGTCTAAGCAAGTTTTATTTACTGTTATAGTTGAAGTTCCCAATCACTGCTATTATTTGACTGACAGACGGCAGCGGTTGCAGTTAAAAATCATCATTTGTGTTCGACTGAAGAAAAAAAGTCACCTACATCTTGGATGCACTGGGGGTAAGCAGATAAACATCAAATTTTCATTTTGGGGTGAACTATCCCTTTAAGGGAAAGACTTTGAATCGAAACAGACAGATATGATGAGATGGGCTTTTGGAAGTAAAAGTGAAGGGCTCCGTCAACTTACCTTGAATATAGATTACCATTATCAAAACCTAATTATACCTTTAAGCTCTGCTGCCAACTGCCTCTGCAAAGCTGTGCAGAGAACAAAAAGACCCAACATCAACTCACAATGAAGCCTTACTTCAGCATAACTTGACACGCTAATGGCTCTAAGGCTGAATAAAAACAACCCAAGCCTATATGAGCCTTTCACCTTCACTGAAGGGCGGTCAGACAGAGACAGGAAAGTTTTGTAAAAATAATTGAGAAAAAAAATGGGTAAAGTCGCCTGTGTTATAAACTATAAACGCCACCATGGCCTCCTGACAGACCCCCAGTCATCAGAGGTAAGCTGGCGGCCATGTTGTAAATCACATAATGAAGTCCCTCCCTGCATATTTTCACCATCTTTACTGTTTAATCCTGATCTCAGAGCAGTATGATAAAAGACAAAACACTCCATCCTCCAGCCATAGAGTTTAACCTGCCCTGCAACAATGAAACTACACCTACAAAGAACCTCTCGTTCTTCACGTCTATCTATTTCTCCCTTTCTCGGTCCCCAGCGTGTTTTTGTCATTCGAAGTCTCCTTGCAGGCATTTATCTCCGGGTCACGTAGAATGAGACCAACCCTGGACTCAGGCCAAGCACAGAGCGCAGAGGGGTGAGAGAAACGTCCGGGGTCATGACTGCGTAAGTATTTGATCATCATGAGATTATTTGTCTTTTTTCATTGGTGTATGTGATAGAAATGTTGCTGCGAAATGATTGGGGTTGCATACAAAGATCATATGGGTGTAACTTGTTCTGACAGAATAGAGTCTCTGTCAGTATGTCAGTAAATGCTGCCCCCATGAGGAAGATTATATTAATGTCTCATGCTTTTCTCATAATGTCAAGGCGTTTAAAGGTGCTCTGCTTTAAAATGAGATGAATCCCCTCGTGGGGACGAACATCTTGAGATCACATGACGAGTCTGAAATCAGGGTATTTTAAAGAACAAAACGTTACTCAAAAGCAAGTTTTCTCTTTGAGAGATCAGCTGTTCTCAAATTAAGCCTGTTGCATCTGCAACTGTGAATATAGTTTTATATTCATATATAACATCACATTGGAATTTATAAGAATATTGGATATTGGGAGACTGGGGCTAGTTGTCTCATACTACAGTAAAATGTATATACAGTTGCAAGAAAAAGTATGAACCACTTGCAGAATCTGTGAAAATGTGCAAAATATTAACAAAATAAGAGAGATCATACAAAATGCATGTTATTTAGTATATTTTATTTAGTACTGTCCTGAGTAAGATATTTTACATAAAAGATGTTTACACATAATCCATAAAACAAAAAAATAGCTGAATTTATTCAAATGATCCAGTTCAAAAGTTTGTGAACCCTTGATTCTCAATACTGTGTGTGGTTACCTAGATGATCTACGACCATTTTTTGTTGTGTGATGGGTGTTCATGAGTCTCTTGTTTGTCCTGAGCAGTTAAACTGAGCTCTGTTCTTCAGAAAAAATCTCCAGGTCCCAAAAATTCTTCAAAAACTTCTAACTAACCCACTGATGTCACATGGACTACTTTGATGATGTTTTTATTACCTTTCTGGACATGGACAGTATACCGTACATACATTTTCAATGGAGGGACAGAAAGCTCTTGGACTAAATCTAAAATATCTTAAACTGTGTTCTGAAGATGAACGGTCTTACGGGTTTGGAATGACAAGAGGGGGAGTCATTAATGACATAATTTTCATTTTTGGGTGAACTAACCCTTTAACTGTTCAGAACAAACCAAAGACTCATGAACAACCATCAAAAAAAAACAAAAAACAAAAAAAGTCATGGATCATCAGGTAACCACACACAGTATTAAGAATCAATGGTTCATATACTTATGAATGGCGTTATTTTAATAAATTCAGCTTTTTTTTTTGTCTTGTGGATTATATGTAAACATCTTTTATGTAAAATATCTTACTCAGGACAGTACTAAATAAAAAATAACATGCATTTTGTATTATCTCCCTTATTTTGTTAAAATTATTAACATTTTCACAGATTCTGCAAGTGGTTCACATACTTTTTTTTTGCAACTGTACAAAAATTAAAATTCTGTTATCATTTACTTACCCTCAAGTAGTTCCAAACCTGTATGAATTTCTTTGTTCTGCTGGACAGTGGACACAAAGAAAGATATTTGTAAGAATGTCAGTAACCAAACAGATCTCACCCCCCATTGGCTACCATAGTATTTCTTTTTCCTACTATGGTAGTAAATTGGGGGCGAGATCTGTTTGGTTACTGACACTCTTTGTGTCCACTGTCGAGCAGAACAAAGAAATTCATACAGGTTTGGAACTACTTGAGGGTGAGTAAATGATGACAGAATTGTCATTTTTGGGTGAACTATCCCTTTAAGACATAATCCTACAACTTACCTGGGACAGCTAGCCTGACTCCCCTACTTATGAAGTCCAGGTCAAATATTTTAGAGCAAATATTTTAGAATATTTTAGGTATAACAAGAAAGATGTGTATGTTAATGATAACCATTGGTTTACAGTGATGTCTGAATTGAAATGAACGCTTTGTGTCAGTAGCTATAATTATAAACTGATTGACATAAGTGCACTCTAAACAATTTGGATAAATAATTAATTAATCATTAAATTTTGCTAAATGGATGGGTGGATTATAGTCTTTTATGTGCATAAAAGGAATACTCCCTGTCTGAAAAGTTACAAGTAGATGTACACACAATTTACACTCACTCACACGGATCAATGCATCATTCAAACAGACAGAGATCATGATCCCATTTTGTTGAATGTGTGGGCTGTCTTCAGCCATCAGACGTCTCTCAGACACATTACTGATGATGAGGCTGTGGAGGGCTAAAGACACAAAGTGCAATCAATGTGAGTGCTCTGCCTTATTAACTGTCAGAGTGAGTTATTTTTTTGAACATGAGCATGAGAAAGAGAGTAAGAAACACTCAGGAAATTTGTCTTACAACAATAGTTTGCCCAAAATTATAGGCCTAATTCTGTCATTATTTAGGCTAGCTACTCACTTTCTTTCTTGTTCCTAGTCCATATGCAGTTTTTTCCCCTCATGGAATATAAATGTAGACACTTTAAAGAATTGCAGTTTAAAGTTTTTGCAGTTCATGAAGCATGTCAAGATCCAAAAAGGAACCCAAAACCCATAATGTTCATAAAATCTATTGTATAGTTTCATAAGGTTCAGAATATTGTCGCTTAGGCCTGGTCCACACATAGGCCTTTTTATAAACTGAGTTTTTCCTCCTTAGTTTTAAAAAAAAATCGTGTCCACATGAAAATGCAAAAACACGCTATGAAGTGCTGTCAAGAGCATGCCAAACCAACAGGTTGCTATATAGAGTACCTCAGAGATGATGTATTTTTGTATGCAAAACCCGGAAGCGAGTTAGCATTTTAGGACTTCCGGTTCCATCGCCTTAAAGGGATAGTTCACCCAAAAATGAAAATGTGATGTTAATCTGCTTACCCCCAGCGCATCCAAGATGTAGGTGACTTTGTTTCTTCAGTAGAACACAAATGATTATTTTTAACTCCAACCGTTGCTGTCTGTCAGTCAAATAATAGGTATAATAGAAATAATATGTCATTTTTTACCTCTAAAACACCACTATGTCCAACTGCGTTCAGCATTCGCTTAGTGAGGTCTGATCGCGCTCTGACAGCAGCAGTGATGTCTCGCACTCATTGAAGTCTATGCGCGAGACATTACTGCCGTTGTCAGAGCGCGATCAAACCTCACTAAGCGAGTGCTGAACGCAGCTGGACATAGTGGTGTTTTAGAGGTAAAAAATGACATAAATACTGTTTGGTTTCTCGCACAAACCGATCGATTCATGTCTTAGGACATCAGTGTGCCGTCACGAGCCGCAGGGTTTAATTTGGATTTGTCTGTGCACGTTTTTTCGACTCTTATTGTTCAAGTTCCCATTCACTCGCATTATTTGACTTACAGACGGCAGCGGTTGGAGTTAAAAATCATCATTTGTGTTCTACTGAAGAAACAAAGTCACCTACATCTTGGATGCGCTGGGGGTAAGCAGATAAACATCACATTTTCATTTTTGGGTGAACTGTCCCTTTAAAGTCTATGGGTTTTTTTAATGGGTTTTTGCTAAATCACCTGAAATAAGGTCTGTGGTTAACGAAGCCTCTAAATATTTTCACATTTTGATCTATGACATAAAACACTCCAGTTATAACCCGCCTGTGATTTTTTAAAACCTTTATTTTGTCTTAACAAGTTGCTAAAAGGGAATACTTCCTTTGGCGGGGACTTTAGACGTCATCATGACAAACAGGACATTTGGACATGCAATGCCCATAAAAAAGTGGATAAGCAATTCTCATAAAAAAGTGGATAAGTATTCATACACAGCGCAGATCATAATCAGCGAGCATGTTTTTAAATAAAGTTTGAGGAAGCTTGTTGGTGGTGACTTTGATCCGCGACCGTGGTGTGCTGTAGTCCATTTATAGCCTACTGTTAGCTTTTTATATCGGACGACTTTATTTAGGCTTCAAAATGTATAAATGTTGTGTTAATTATCTTGATAGACAGAACATGTAAGAGTCATAACCCTTTGTTAAACACAGAGCTTATTTTTCCAATAGTTTATGGGAAAAAAGTGTATGGGAAGAATGCATAGGCTTTCGATCGAGGAACCCGTGCGCCGCTAACTTCCGGGTTGGCCTACAAAAACGTCATCTCTGAGGTTAACTGTAAAGCCATGTTGGCCAATCAGATGCCTGGAAAAAAGGTTATTGCCGGTTCTGGTTCCGACGTCACAAGCCAAAATCTCCGGTTTCACCGTCCACACACAAAACATAAAAGACACTCATTTGTTGCCACCTACTGGCATAGTATGTAATATGAAGAAACGGTCATTGAACGAATCTTTTTGTTAAACTGATACGAAAACCTAGTAACTGGGATGAATCAAAATCCTCACCATAATGGTCAAACTTGTCTAACAGTTTAACAAAAAATGTCTTTATAATGACAGAATTTTCATTTTTAGGGGTAAACTCTTTTTTGAAAGCAGATGATAAAAAAAAAAAAAACATGTAGAGAAGTTGAAGGAGTTGAAGTGGGTGAACATGGGCAGTGTAATGAGTGTGAGAGAGTGTATGATAGTGTGTAGGAGGAGCTCAACTTTGCCTCAAGATGCTGGCAAAAGATGGATCGAGAGATGAGGCAATTTTCCAGCTGAGAGGAACAGAGAAAGGAGGTAAAATCCCCTGCGAGAGAACAGAAAATCCATCACAACATAGTGAAGCAGGTTTTGTAGTGTTTGTAGAGACTTAATTCAGTCTGAGAAACAAACCAAACTTTGAGAACTGCGTCATCACCTTGACAATAATAGAATATTGAAAACCTCTGCAATACATTAAAGCAAACCAACAGATGGCAGTGTTTCAGACTTAACTTGATAGTTTAGGTTTAATGGTGTGTTTACGCTGGTTGGCCTAGTTCTGTCACTGACCCCTACTGTTCAAGCCTGAGAAAGAGGATTTAAACACAGGTCAATGCACAAATCCTTTGAGTTTGTGTGAGATTTCTTGGCCACTAGGGTGGTCATTAAATGAAATTGCATAAATAAATGGTAACACTTTAGTTTAGGGTCCAATTCTCACTGTTTGCTTATTATCATGCATATTACTAGGATATTGGCTGTTTATTATTACTTAAAAGCACATATTAATGTGCATATTCTACATCCTTCAATCCTACCCAACACCTAAACTTAACAAGTACACTACTAACTATTAGGTAATTAAGAGTTTGAGGAAAAATTAGTTATAGTTAGTTAACAGTGAGAACTGGACACTAATTTATAATGTGACAAAATAGATAAATAAATGACGCCAAATGAGTCATTATTGTGTTGTAGATAAATAAATACAAGTTTTATGTTTTGGCCCTTTTTAAGGTTTAAGACGGGATAGGAGAAAATATTTTAATATTCAAAAAATTACATACTTCACCTTTAAGAATCATCTCTGATTAAATGAGTCAAAACACCAGTTGAAATTTCTATTGATCTGATAAAGGAACATAATTATACAAATTAACAAATGATCATTAACATATTATTTGCTCTACAATATCAACTAAGCAAAAAAAAAAACACACACACACACAGCTATGTTTTCCCCTCTTGTGTCTGCACACTGTATTGTGCATTTGTCTCTATGTTCCACTGTATTTGTTGACTGTATATAATGATATTAAAAATAATAATAAATCCCTGATCTTGCTGTGTTGAGCAGAATCCAAATGAACAAATTTGAAGTTAGATTCAATTCTCAACAAACTTTCAAAATAGTGCTCTTCCTCACCTGAAATTTGTCACATGATGTTGTCATGTGACCCCAGTTTGACATGTCCTTATTACACCTATAAGATCACTTTCTCTTAATATAAAGCTAATCTGGGATCAGCACTTGCATGATTTCCCACCACTCCCAAATATCCCATGAGGGAAAATAAAGGGGAAAGAGAAGTGCACCGCTTGTTTTGACACATTCTGTACCTGCTCAAGGACATTCTGTATCCTACAATGCTTGATACTCTTCATCGGATATGCAGCAGGAGTCCAGGTCACCAGCCAAGAAGTTAAGCTGAGCACACTCAAAAGCAGCTTACTGCCTTTATCAGATCATCTGTGTTTATGTGCTTGTCGGCAAACCAAAATACCCAAAGAAAGTCACTTCCCTTTATGTCCTTATCATTTTTCATAGTATTCCAGGATAATATGCTGCTTCTTTCCTAAAAGCATAACAGAACTGTTAGTGTTGTTAACATCAATTTTCAAGTTAACCTAGCTTTTATGTGGCTTATCTATGTTTCCATATCATGTTATTGAGCACTGTGAGGTACTTAAATGTACATCACTTTTTAAATACAGATCATACAGTGAAACTCACCAGACATGCTATTCAGATTCACTACCATGTGCCATGTACGACAATGTGACACCGTGTGAACGCAATAATCACATAATTCTCTGCTGATCTTATTGGATGAGGCCAACCTCCCGCAGAGCTCCCAGAATGCCCTGCTCTTTGATCTCAACAAATGACTGGACAACAGAAACCTGCATGTTTTTACAATTAAACAAGTTTTATTCACAATAATAATCACTACGCACCAAACACTGTCCTAGAGTAAAGTCAGCTTTTCTTACAAGTAATTAAATTGTATTTTTACAAAAGGAAAAATATATTTTGTAATAATTCTACACTATTTACATAGACACATAATTTGAATTAAAATAAAATAATTACAAAAAATTACAGGTTTGAGCATAGAGATTCAGTCTCTGGCCTGGGACGTTTCGTGGAGTAATTGTGCAGATGTAAAAGCACAGGAGCTCCCAGCAGTGGGAATGCAGAAGTCACAGGTCAGGGTTTAGCTGCCAGTCTTAAGCTGTCTCCTTAACTCCAGGGGCTTCCTCAAGCGTCCCCTCACCCTGTACCTGGTTATCCCTCTGTACCACAACACACATTGGGGCCTCAAATGTTATTAGTCTCCTAAACCTGCGAAATCAGCCTCTCCTTTCAGTGCTGATGAAATCGTGTGAGTTATCTGATGCACAAAGCAGAGGCATAGAATACTCTTCATCAGGCAGGTCACAAAAATATATTTTATACCCCTTTCCCAAATTACAACCCTGGTACTTTTTTATTTTTATAAAGCATTACTTTAAAATAAAACAAATATAAACAACTAACTTCTTGTTTCTCCATCCATTAGTCAAGTATGTACATTCTCACCTGTACACATTTCATACCTAAGTCCACAAGGGTGAAAAGACACCTGTCTATCTTCTCATAGAATAGAAAGTGTTTTTGTTGCATTTGCCATACCTGTCCCATGACAAATTGTGTTGTTTATTCCTAATAAATAAAAGTACTGACTGTACTGAGGCTAGTTTCCATATTTTTACCTTTCACACTATGCCAAATCTCTGACTAGCCATTCTTAGGTTGAATATCAACTCAAATATGAAATAAATAAAACATAATATGACTATAAAAATGTTTAGTTTTTGTGTAGCAAAGTACAAAGGAGAAAAGCGAAGCTGGTAAAATTCAAATTTGATAGATTTTATTATATTCAAAGCCCCTCTTTTTAAGCCAATCATATGTGAGGTTTTTTTTTGGTAATTTCACCATAATATGGGTTTCTAATATACCAAATTATTTAAAGGAATAAAACTGACTGACAAAGGTTTGTATTTATATATTTTCATCACCAGTTCTTCATTAATTGGCTTTGTCTACACTTTGTGTAGTGTGGGTGCTATAGTTACAGTTTTAGGCTGTGTCCCACAGCTCTCTACCTCAGGTAGGTGTGGCCAAAGTTTGGTGGGCGGGGTTCGCTCAGCTATCAGTGGCAGCAGCCTCTTCATTTGCCCCCTCGTCCACTTGATTGCCTTTGCCCATGGCCTTCATCTTAGCCATGATATCAGTGAAGGTCTCTTTGACAGTTTTCTCCAGGATCCAGCCCTCGCTCTCACTCTCGGGGTCTTCTGGGTTGACCAGCGTGGACAGAGAGGTGTTTATGTACTGAAGTCCAATCATTACTGCAGACTAAAGCAAAGCATGAAAGATACGAGTTAGATAGCGGCACAGAGAGATATGCTTATTCACATTAAACATATGTCAGAGCTACTATCACACATAGATAGATAGATAGATAGATAGATAGATAGATAGATAGATAGATAGATAGATAGATAGATAGATAGATAGATAGATAGATAGATAGATAGATAGATAGATAGATAGATAGATAGATAGATAGATAGATAGATAGATAGACTTTTTTTTGATTTTATCATTCCATTTGTTTTGTTGTTTTACTTTTATATATAATATTACAGTAACACTTTACAATAAGGTCTCATTAGTTAACATGAACTATGATGATCAATACTTCTACAGCATGTATTAATCTTAGTTCATCTTGATGTCAATATGTATTTGTTAACATTAGTTAATGCACTGTGAACATGAACTAATGTTAACAAAAATGAATAAAAATGTGTATACAAATGTTTTGCTCATATTACTTAATGTTAGTTAATACCAGAACTAATGTTAACAAATGAGACCTCAGTGTAAAGTGTTACCAATATTTCTATTAATCTCAGTTCCTTTGATTCTCATTCTGTAATTCTGAACAGCAATAAAATCATTTTCTTATATGTATTATTAATGTTTATGACAGTAATAAAACAATGATGTTCAAAACAATGTATGTTCTTACATTGTTATAATGTTCTTACAAATGTGTATAATGACATGGGTATTACAGCATGAACATGGTTCCTGAGGACTCTTCATAAACCAAATGGCTTAAAAAAACATACTAAATGTTTTTTTTTTTGAAATTCAAAAAATGCAGACAGTTTTCTGTGATGGGTAGGGGTAGTGTAGGGGATAGAATATACAGTTCGTACAGTATAAAAACCATTATGTCTATGGAGAGTCCCCGTAAACAACATATATAAGTGTGTGTGCGTACATAAAATCAATGAATGGAATGTTCTACATCTTTAATTGGTGATTTGAAATCACCTTTTCCAAGAAAGCAAGATTTAGCTCCATCCCCCAGATTAGAACATTTGATCCCTGTGAATCTTCAGTGTCATCACACCATCTCAAACTCCTAATCTCCACCAACCCCTAGTTCAAGGTCTTGTTGTTCCTACAGACTGTTGTAAGCCTGGCAGATTTTGTTTAAATCAATGTTTTTAGATTATTTCTGAAATGTTCTATTACTTCTAATTTTTATATATATAAATATATATATATATATAAATATATATATATATATATATATATATATATATATATATATATATATATATAATATTAAGTCAAATAAAGTATTATTAATATTATTTACACAATCTTTTTAGTTAGATCAGGTAAAAACAGCTCCTTAAGGGAAAGGCTGAGGATGCCTGAGTCATGTATTTTATTTTATTTATCCCAGCAGGTCAATTAATATTTCAGTACTACTACAAGGTAGTCAGAAGATTTATCCCATTTAATAATACTCAGGTCAGTTAGATGTTTTCCCTGATCGTGCCATGAGATGATTGATTGAGTCGGGAATGAGGCTCCTGTCAGTGAACATGCTATGACGTATTACACAGATTAGCCATTACTCCTCTTAACTATCCATCACTTTTGCACCTTTGGGAATTGTCTCATAAAAATGACATGGTCCTAAAAAATCTGTAGCCAAAACAATTTGTAGTTAACAATGACCTTATTAGGGGGCGGACAACAAAAACACCTTGTATTGGTTGTTTACAAGATTAAGTATCTTTACTGGACAAAACGTTCCTTAAGTACTGATCAAAGATCAGTTTGACCTTTACAGCACAATCCATTAAGATAAGAGGTACGTAATGTAAGTGATTAAGGTCTGATCCTGGATCAGCACATCAAGATATTCCAAAGCTAAACTCTTACTTGCAAGAGGGTGACCATAAACACAAGTATCCCAATAGTGTTCATCATTCCACCATAGTAGGCTATAAGAGCGTCTCGGCAGCCACGCTTCCAGATGTTTAGCTCTTCGGTGTAGTGGTCGTAGCTGTAGTGAGCCGAGTTGTTGGTTATTTGCTGTTGGATGCAGGGCCGTGGCGAGCTAGGGTTGCAACAGCTGAAGGGAACGCCATCCATTAGGTATTTTCCATCCACATTGCTGCTGATTCGGCTAAAGACACAAAAAAAAGTTTTGCAAATGCACTTCAGTTAATCATTTTGGTATGATTTATATTAGATTTCAGAATGCATAGTAGTAATCTTAAAATTGGCAAAATCAGTATACCACTGTGAAACTTTCACTTGTCTTCATTTACAATTTCAACACAAAATTCGTTACATGTTCGTGTCTTAGTCAGAATGTCTTGCTGAAATTATTTTTTTCTATGATTGAAAACTGTGAATGCTTACAAAAATAAGCAACGTCCAAAAAATTATAAATCATAACTTCATTATTATTGCTAATATATTTAAATGAATTCATTTATAATGTATATAAATCATTTAAATCACTTTGGAAAACTTTTGATTGACTTTATAGGTTAGATGTTAAACACCAAAAACCTCTGAGATGAAAATATTAAACCCTCTGATATTAAGACTATTAATTTCAATGTCTATTCCAAGCCAATCTACCAGGAATTGAACTGATTGAAAGGGACAGTAAGCTCTGAGGGCAAGAAAATGTGATCCAAGAAGATTAGTGACTAAATCTAAACTGGTTAACATACCTGATACCACTTACACTGCAAATTGACCCCTGCAAATCATGCAGTACCTAGCCTCACTTTAAACTTGCTAAATTATTCCATAAACGGCGTAAAATCACTGCTTTCGGTCAAATGAAATTTCTCTGCTTGTTATCTAAACATCTAAACTACATCTGAACAAAATGGATTAAAAAGAACTAAAAGGAAAGAATGTTCACATTTAACTATTAAACTGCAAAGAGACACTCACTCTTTGACTTCCTTGGCGCTGAAGTCCAGGTAACGGTTGCTCACCCACTGGATCTCGAACCAATCTTTGTAGTTGTTGTTGCCACAGCAACGGAACTCCATCTGCATGAGATCCAGAGTTCTCTTCATGTAGCAGCGACCAGGTGTATCAGTGTCCTTGTAAAACTTCATTCCATTTTTCAGGCCCTCAGCAAGCGTATACTCTAGAGGAATGCGCATGGCAAAACACAGAGCCGCCGTGACGATGAGGAGGAAGTTGAAGAACAAACAACAAATGAGAAAGGGCTTCAAAATGGACTTCCATTTTGCAAACTTGGTGGAGTCGAGCGAGTCATAGCAGATTTTGCCTCCAAAGGCATTGAGACAACATGCTAAAAGACCCACACCAATTAGAATGTTGGGTACAAAATGACTCTCATTGTTGTCCATAAGTTCACTTCTCTTGCGAAGTTCGATTTTAAAGAAAAGGCCCATGCTGAAGACCAGAACACCGGCCATAACAGAAAACCAGTACATGAGCCATAGCATCTGGGCCAGCTTTACCCGCTTCTTAAGGTCAAACTTTACCTTCATGAGAGCCATGTTGAAAAACTAGTTAAAGTCCAGAGAAAGAAAGAAAAAACAGTCTTTTAGCTGTGCAGTGTAGCTTAGAGAAGCTGAACGTTGGAAGTACGTTCAAGGCGCAACGTGTAATCCATTCCAGTACAGCGAGAACTTGATGGCTATTTTCATGATGATCTTCGCACCCATAATAGAAAAAATCCAACTCAGGTTCTTTTAAAGGTAAACGCCAGTGTAATACATTATCTTTACAATCTTAAAAATGGATTTTCATCTACGATACTTAAAAACAACAGTGTGCCCAGGTACTGACACAAATAGTGGTGTCCCTCTATCTGCAAAGGGAGGACAAAAGCCAAGGATCCAAATGATTAAACACAAAGTTACCGTACGTCATCCTAAACCCAGCTAATCGCCCTCATCCCATTTACAGAAATCCCTGGCCAGCAGATGAACCTATCTATAAGCTGCTGCCGTGGCCTTTGATTGGCTTGATTGGTCACATGGTATGACTGGCATAACTAAAGAGACACCAAAAACCATGAAGGCAAAGACTTAAGACCACTACACTTCCACTTCAGGTCTTTGAGTTCATGACAAACATGCCACTGTTTGAGAAGATCTCTAAATTTCTCAAAGTTGAAATATTCATGGAACTAATGATAATGAAAACACTGACACAGTTCTCATTTGTTAACATTATTTTAAACTGCAATGAGCAATATAATTGCACAGCATTTACTAATGTGCAATATGTAAGATTTTTGCAGTAAAATATCCAACTAGGCCAGTGTTATATATTTTGTTCACTTGAGTACAATATCCCGAATGTTTTCAACTATTTGTAAATCGTAAGAAAATTGCAATTTTAACCAAGGATCCGGGACGTGTGAGGAGTCTCTGTCAATTGCATCATACCCGCGTTACCTTCGGTTTACGGTTTTACTTTGTAGAAACCATGGAAACACCAGACGCTTTAATATATTATGTTATGGTTTTAATAGAGAACGAAACAACTGTTTTCAATATTTATAAACAGAAAACTAATTGTTGTTATAGCTCAACATGTTTAGTCTTATTATTTAAATCTATTTTTCTTGATTTTTTGAGAAACACTATTTTGTGAAGTAGCTAACATAGCATAATCAGATGCAGCTTTATTTTTAGTGACAGTAATACAGAATTTTCTCCATCATACAATATGTTTTAAAATGAATTGCATGCCATTTATCAACACAAGCCATCCAGCATTTAATATGATATTCTAAATTTGATCTATCTTGCTGCAGTGTCTAACAGTGTCTCACAGCAGCCGCCAAGCGAACGCACAGAGTAACGTTATAACATGATTTTCAACACACTCAAATGTATCTAATATAATAAAACAGAGCTGTGTTACCTCATACTCATGACTGGAAAAGCGGAAGCGGCGCCAGCGACTGTGGCATAATAAAAGTCCCGCTGCTCGTGAGGCGTGTGTTGCGCAGTCCCTCCAGTGGCCTCGTTCAGCTCCACAACACTCGGTCCTGCTCTGCTTCATACTACAGTAACGTTAATGATCACATCCATGAAAATGATTTCTTCCCGAGTCCAATCCCTATTCTTTTGCACCGGTCGTTGAGGTGGAGATCACATGTCCCAAGATTCCGCTCTCAAACTTGGCGTCATCAAACTACGCCTTTGTTTTGAATAGGCCTCTAGCGGACAGAAATCTTATATATTGCACCTTTAATAAAAGCAATTGTTCATGTTAGTTCATAAACTAACCTTAACAGATACAACTTTCGAAGAAGCATAGTTCATTGTTAGTTCATGTTAACTAATGTAGTTGAATAAATAGTTCACTCAAAAGCGAAAATTGTCCCATAATTTACTCACCCTCAAGCCATCCTAGGTGTATATGACTTTCTTCTTTCAGCCAAACCCAATCGTGATTATGTTAAATAATATCCTGGCTCTTCCCAGCTTTGTAATGGCATTGAATAGTGCCCGAATTTTTGAAGCTCCAAAAAGCACATCCATCCATCATAAAAGTAATCCATACGACTCCAGTGGGTTAATAAATGCTTTCTGAAGCAAAGCCATGGGTTTTTATAAGAAAAATATCCATATTTAAAACTTTTTGAACTATATTCACTGGCTTCAAGCAATGGCCTTACATGAGTTCATGAGAGTTGAGTTCTGGTGGAGGGGTGACCTCTGACCCGACGTATGACGTAGGCATAAGGTGAGAAGGTTAGGTGAGAATTGACAAATGTGGAAGCGCAGAGGATAGAGCAAAACAAAACGCCGGTCATGAGAAGTTTTAAAGAAAAATTCCACACCACATGAACGTCATACATTGGGTCACACTTCCGCTGGGACACAATTCTCCCGTGAACGCACACATGGCTATTGCCGTGATTACAGTTTATAAAGTTTTAAATATGGATATTTTCTTACAAAAACCCATCGCTTTGCTTCAGAAGGCCTTTATTAACCCACTAGAGTCGTATGGATTACATTTATGATAAATGGATGCCCTTTTTGGAGCTTCAAAAACTCGGGCACTATTCAATGCCATTACAAAGCTGGGAAGAGCCAGGATATTATTTAATATAACTCCAGTTGTGTTTGGCTGAAAAGAAAGTCATATACACCTAGGAAGACTTGATGGTGAGTAAATCATGGAATAATTTTCATTTTGAGGTGAACTACTCAAAAATTAAAATTATGTCATTAATGACTCACCCTCATATCGTTCCAAACCCGTAAGACCTCCGTTCATCTTTGGAACACAGTTTAAGATATTTTAGATTTAGTCCGAGAGCTTTCTGTCCCTCCATTGAAAATGTATGTACGGTATACTGTCCATGTCCAGAAAGGTAATAAAAACATCATCAAAGTAGTCCATGTGACATCAGTGGGGTTAGTTAGAAGTTTTTGAAGCATCAAAAATACATTTTGTTCCAAAAACTACTACTTTATTCAGCACCGTCTTCTCTTCCGGGTTTGTTGTACAGTACAGTCCAAAAGTTTGGAACCACTAAGATTTTTAATGTTTTTAAAAGAAGTTTCGTCTGCTCACCAAGGCTACATTTATTTAATTAAAAATACAGTAAAAAAACAGTAATATTGTGAAATATTATTACAATTTAAAATAACAGTGTACTATTTAAATATATTTCACAAAGTAATTTATTCCTGTGATGCAAAGCTGAATTTTCAGCATCGTTACTCCAGTCTTCAGTGTCACATGATCCTTCAGAAATCATTCTAATATGCTGATCTGCTGCTCAATAAACATTTATGATTATTTTCAATGTTGAAAACAGTTGTGTACTTTTTGTTTTCAGGATTCCTTGATGAATAGAAAGTTCAAAAGAACAGCATTTATCTGAAATACAAAGCTTCTGTAGCATTATACACTACCGTTCAAAAGTTTGGGGTCAGTAAGAATATTTTTATTTTTTTGAAAAGAAATTAAAGAAATGAATACTTTTATTCAGCAAGGATGCATTAAATCAATCAAAAGTGGCAGTAAAGACATTTATAATGTTACAAAAGATTAGATTTCAGATAAACACTGTTCTTTTGAACTTTCTATTCATCAAATAATCCTGAAAAAAAATATTGTACACAAATATTTTGTACAATTGTACACATTAAATGTTTCTTGAGCAGCAAATCAGCATATTAGAATGATATCTGAAGGATCATGTGACACTGAATACTGGAGTAATGATGCTGAAAATTCAGCTTTGCATCACAGGAATAAATTACTTTGTCAAATATATTCAAATAGAAAAGTTATTTTAAATTGTAATAATAGTTCACAATATTACTGTTTTTACTGTATTTTTAATTAAATAAATGTAGCCTTGGTGAGCAGACGAAACTTCTTTTAAAAACATTAAAAATCTTAGTGGTTCCAAACTTTTGGACTGTACTGTATATCCGCTTCACTCCAGAGTAATGCTGCTTCTTCTTCTTCTTTCCCGTTTTATGGCGGTTGGCATCCAGCTTATTGGTGCCTTACTGCCCCCTTCTGCTCCGGACCTTTAAGTAACGTTTACAAATGAAACCATATTGTAAAGTTTTAAACAAGTCAATAAAATTACTAATCTACAGCTAATGCATTTTTAGATAACTCTATTTGTATCAAAGACTATAGCCTACATATCTGAATATAACAGGCCACTTGCATAACTACAATTATGTTTAAGTAGTATCATTTTAAAATGTAGTAGTCAACATTTGAAGTGGATTAAAAAAGTTAATCAAGTTGTCCTAAGAAGAAGGTTTTAGGACAACTTTGATGAAAGGTTTTGATGCACTTCAAATGTTGACTACTGTATCAAATGAAATCCTCCATATGTATATTGTTTTGCACATAATACACTTTTTTCCCTGTTGAAAGACAGAAAACAACTGAAATTTGTTACCAAATATATATATTTTTTCAAATAAATGACATCATCTATGAATAAATGTCTGAGAGTAACAGAATTAAATGGGATGGTTCACCAAAAAACTGAAAAGCCTCATGTCATTCCAAAACATGTATAACTTTCTTCTGCAGAATACCAAAGGGGATATTTCAAAGAATGTTGGTAATCAAACAGTTTTGGTGACTTCCATTGTATGGAGAGAGAGAGAGAGAGAAAAAAAAAACAGACATTTATCAAAATATCTTCATGTTCCACAGAAGAAAGCAGATCTAAAGTTTGATTAAACAATGACAGAAATTTCACTTTTGTGTGAACTGTACCTTTAACAACAATTTTATTAAACGATAACTATAGTATAGTTAAATGCATACCAAGTCTTGGTGAGTAAGTAACTACAAATACACAGAGGTGATCACGGTGTTGAACTTTATTATTTTCTTGCAGCATTTTTCTAATACAGCAGCATTCAATTAATTAATAAGCTTTGTAAGTGCAGAATTTGGGAACATTCAATGTTTATGGCATCTCTATATTAGCGTCATATTTTACTGAGCACACAATAATGTAATCACATCATTGTTTTAAGAGGCTGATCCCACAGAATCCCAACTACATATTCTCTCAGTCTCAGGAATGACAGTCCAGTTGGGCGAAGGTGTTCCAGCAGCAAGCCAATTGAAATCATCCACATCTGTCCAATTATTCCTGTCTGGATCAAGTCCGGCTACTTTGTAATGATCTTGAATACCTGGATAAGTCCAAGTGAATGGGGCAAACCTGACCCCATGACAATCCTCTATTATTGCCCGGCTGGTCACATGGACATATATCTGAGTGGCAGTGGTGTTATGGGTGCGCAGCTGCTGACAGGACAACACTAAAGTGCTGTCAGCGCACTGGTCTACAAAAACAGAGCTGGACACTGGCCCGCAGAGGATCTCGCAGCTGCGGACATTTTTGATATGCAAGGTGCTCGGACAGCCATAAAGTCTCACTTTACAGTTTGTCAGATGAGATAACAGAACATCTCGTTGCTGGATCTCCTCAGCTTGCTTGATCAGGACTTGATTTTCAGCATTAGAGAATCCACACTGATATACATCCACTGCAGCATCCACTACCACAGTAACACCAACATCAGATGGAGACTTATCTGTTGTTTGTTGACTCGGTTCAGGCTGCTTACTTGCTCCGGCATTCCTAGATCTGAAAGCGAATTTCTTTTTAGGCAACACCGCCTCCCTCTTCTCAGCAAGAGAGCTCTGGAGTTTCTGCATGGATGCCTGTGCCTGTCTTATTTCATACTGGGTTAGAAACATAATGCTGTCATTGAGAAACTTCTGGAGTTGTTGAATTCTCACAGTGATCTCCTCCAGTGTTTTAGCGGCTTTGTCGCGGTCACTGTAGTTAGAGCTGGAGAGCATCTCCTCGACTGCAGTCTTCTCAGCATTAAAGGTGGACGTGAAGAAATCGCTCTTTTCTTCCTTCACGGCCTGCTTCTCCTTGACATTTCTCCGGCGCTCTGCCTCTTCCAGCCTCGCTTGATCTCTTCGTAACACGCTTTCGGGAACATTGACAGCTGTGTTTGTATCTCCGTCATCATTTGCCACATTAACTTCCACTCCTAGTGCCGCCATGTTGCTTCTCAAAAAAGGTGTGGTAAAAACACGTTGATCATGTGACAATACGTCTAAGCGTGCTGGTCAATGATTGGATAAAGAATCGGTACATTTAGTAACGCGGCTTTCTATTGGCGCATTAGATTTTGTGTTTTCCCACACATCATCACTGGAATGAAAGACTGTTGGACTCTGGCATTATTGTTATATGACAATTATGACAATTGTTGTTACTTTTTTTCTTCTTCTTTCAAGCATTTAATAAATAATAATAATAAAAAAAAATAGATACTGGAAGAAAATTATTATTACTTTGTTTAGACCCCATAGATATTTAGACCCTTTTCTTCTCTCGTATTTGATTCATATTTTATAATTCAAATTATTTATGTGAGATTTATTTTTCACCACATGAAATGTTGAATTTTTTATTTTTTTTTAGAATTGCAAAATGAACACATGACTGTAGAGAAAACAAACAATGGTTAGTTTTTTTTTTTTTTTTTTTTTTTTTTTTGCACAATTTGCCTACTGTTTGTTATTTCTATTTTGATATACCTTACAATTTATACTGATTTAATTTTGTAGCCTACATAATGTGTGTATTGTATGGGCATAAAAAAAAAAAAAAAAAAAAAATATATATATATATATATATATATATATATATATATATATATATATATATATATATATATATATATTTTTTTTTTTTTTTTTACAAATGAATGAAAGTTTTTTTGTTACAAGTTTTTTAAAATCGTATGTTTAAATATGCAAATGAAGCATTATCTAATTAAATATGCGCTAAATCGCATACGTTTCTAAAACAAAAAATCTGAATATTGGATGACGTCAGGTTCAAATTCTCGTTTAAATTTTTTTGACATATTAAATTCAAAGGTTTTTACAGAGGGAATTTTGGCTATCTCTTTCTATCACTCCATAATTCAGAAAATACTATAAACAGCCAAAAAACAAATAATTTTCACCCTTTTTTTGGAATCAAATGTTGTATAAAAACAGGTAAATTATATATCAACAAATCCCTCTGTAAAAACCTTTAGAATAAACATAGGAATAAAACTGTAAAGTTTGGTGTCTGTAAGTGGAGATTTCTGACTCAGAGCAGGAGAAAAAAACTTATTTTGAGAAAACAGCGTTTAAAGATTTACTATAATTGAATATAGACGCAAATAGATAAAGTGCTATAAAATATACACTTAAAAGTGTATTTTGGATATTTTCTTTCCACCAGTCTGAAAAAAACACTTTATGAAAAGCCAAAAATCTCAAAATGCCTGAAAAAACAGTGTTTTTGCCTGTAGTGTCTCCCCTTAAAGTAATGAAAATGTCAATAAATTTTACTTTTTTTTTTTTCTGTCAGTTTTCAGTAGCAACAATCTCAAAATCATATGCAGCTTATGAAAATAAACCAATCAAAAAGATCAAATGATACTATTGTTATATTATATTTCGCTCTAGGTGGTTCACACTTGTGGGTGATGTGCGATCTCGGGACACAAAGGTGTGGTCGATGAGGGCCCCGCCCCCTGTCACAAACACAATTATTATTCAGTTATTCATGCCAGGCAATTGAAGTGATTAATCAAAACAGCAGCTTTAAGTAATATTCTTGCAGAAACCTCAGAAGAAGGCTTTACAGTAGTAAACAAACAGAATAAGAGTTCAAGTAAAGAGCCCTTGGTGTCTAGTGCACTATGTAGTGATGCTGCCTTCTGCTGGAGCCGCACTGCTCCACCGGCCCGTGCAGAGATGGCGAGGAAACCCCGTGGACACGGCACTGCTTTTTCATGACGGTGAGTTTCCCCTTTGAGTGTATTATAATTTTGTGATAAAAATTTCAAGGAAAAAACACACACAACCTCCTTCCTCCCCTTCCTTCGGGGAGGGAAGAGCAAGCGTGGAGAGAGAAAAATCTATCTGAGACTGAGCAGCAAGGACAGTGAGGGAAAAATATATGAGTGGGAGAGGGAGAAAGAAGAAGAAGGAGGAGGAGGAGGAGGAGGAGGGGGAGCAAATTAAAAGTTGCCAAATGGAGATATTGGGTTTCAAGAGGAGTGAGACAGGAGTAAGGGTTTGCCTCTTTTTCAAGTCGTCTTTATGTGATGCAAATTCAAATAAATATTTATGCTTCGCCAACGATTTGTTCTCCGTTCGGTTTTTCCTCGACGAATTCAGCCGTTTCTTAATAGGTGTTGGAAAGGTCCACGACGTCAAGAAGGCCATCAACAACTCGGATCACGAAAGACTCGCTTCACCAAACCTAAGACATCCGTCGCAGTATTAAACGAGCCGTCCGATACCGAATACGCGTTTCCTTTCGCCGCCCGTCCTGCTGCGCTGCTCGGCTGTCAAAGATGCGCAAATACGCCTTTTAGAAAGGCATTTTCGAGACGTGCGATAAAACGAGCCTCTCCAGCCTCGGTCTATTTATGGACAAAGTCCCTGTGTGTTTCTAGCTGTTACTTTCAGCGAGATTAAGGCGGGTTTTGTGCGTCCTGCCCTTGCGCCATGGAGAGCCTTTTTAGTCCACCCAGCCACCCTTGTTTGACAAGTGAATCATAAAATGCGTCGCCTTGCTTCAACAGGGTTTTACTCTGTATTTTGAGGGGTTGCTGTTTTTCTACGTGTCTCTTTTCCGCCCCTTTGACTTATCAGGCAAAGAGGATAGATAGTTTTTTTTTTCTGGTAGAGAGGAAGAAATAATAAATCATCTCCTCCCTCATTTGGCTTGCTAAGTTGACTACAGCCTTAACGAATATAAGTGTTTATATATCACATCTCTAGTACATAGTTTAGTTAATAAAAAACGTTTTTTTACATGCAAATTCAGGTTTTTATAAATATATTTTGAAGTGCCTTATCAAGGACATGTAAAAAGGCCGGATTAACCTGTCATACTTTTCTTTTTTCACTACACTGCTTTATGCTTAGACTTGCTAGTTAAAAACGTTACGTTTTAAACATAACTAGCATATATAAATCCTAATATTATTGACTAATCTTATAATTCATTCGCATCCATAGCCTAACATTTAGACTGTCCTATCAGTGTTTTTCTGTTCTTGTGTGTATGCTGTTTAATTATGAGTTAGTCATTTTCTGCAAGTTCAAGCTGTTTTTTAACAACCCGTTTGTTTTGAAACAAAGGCAGAAATACATATCAATCGAATGCTGTTCAAACTTTTAATCACTTTGGGAAAAACAGACAACGCATTTCGTTCCCTCAACTAATATGTTTGAAAACATTAACAGAAGCGAGTGAACAATCAAACTGGCCAAACATGTTTCACCCATCCCCCACGGCTCTTCCTTTGTCACATTTTCACACATGAATTTTCAAGTTGTTCACATTTCTATGGCAGCTTTACAAAAATATGATATGAAATTACAGTCGAGTAGCATTTTAACACTCCACAAGTCATAACGCCCTTTTGTCTGTCGACTGTAGCGAGCAGTGGCGCAGTTTCAGTCAGCAGCCGCCATTTTGATGTCTCTAGGCTGCAGCAAAGAGTATAGCCATTCTTTATCACACAAATGACTTATGCATTTTTAATCATAAATATCATATTCGTGTTTAAAAACTGAAATGAATATTAGACTGTTTTACTTTTCAATTGTGTTCTTAAACACTAAAAACAAGTTTCCTAGCTGATAAGGATTAAATTGTATTTGGTGCTAAGTCAAATAATTTCTTACTATACAAGAATATCAGCTATATAATTATTTTTATGTGTTTATTCTCCACTGGAAAAAAAGAGAATATACCAGAGGTGGTCACACCATAAACACTAGATCTAAATTTCAGATTCTTATTTAATTTCTGTTTGTCACAAGTTTTCGCATTGCTAACCTAGAGATATGTCAAAAACCTGGTATAGAGGGCTGTAACTGCAGAGAACAGTAATTTGGCCTTTGAATGTCAAATATTTGTAGGTATTATAATAATATTATACCTGAAGTCTCATATTACACCTGTCCCAAGATCGTTCTTTATCATCTGGTGCGCCTTGCATGGCGGTCAATATTTTTTCTTCTTTCAATGAAATGAATGTACTATGTTTTAGCGTGATAATGGTTGTTTTGTTTAATATTTTGTATTTTTAGGGGATTCTATGGTACTAAATTATATTTATGCAGTAGTTATTATCCATTTATTACCTGTGAAACACTTTTTGACCATAGACCTGAAAATGAAATTTCCAACTTAAACTGTCATAAATCTTTAATGCTTTGGAGCATGGTTTGGTCTCTTTTTAAAGACGACATATGATTATTGCTGAAGTGAAAAAAAGTTATATAAGTTTAAGTTTATTGTTATAAAAAAATGTTAATTTCAAATTCTATATGAAATATATATTTTCAAAAACTTTATTTACTTTAAAACTGTGAGAAAATCAAAGCCATAAATCTAAACATGTTGTGTTCCAAATTTGAGATCGATATCTGTAAAAATTAGCTTTCAGTAAGATTTTGTTTGGGTGCAGTGCCAAACGCTTCCACTAGATTTGTTTCCCCATTCCCAAAAATTGCTGTCATTTTTGATAAAAATTGACTTTTTTTTCAGGACAAATTTAACCTTTTCGAAACATGTCCGTGATAGTTCTTTGTGTTCACATAAGAAAGTGCCAAAACCTTTACTGAGTTTTGTACCATTCTGATTAAGTTCAAAATTCTAAAAAACTAAAACAAAATTTTTCTGTCAAAAATGACGAAAAAGCACCAAACTGTTAACACACTGTGGACCCTGACATATTACAATGGTATGTTTTTTTGTAGAACATTATATTTATTAGATCCCTAACAAATTTATATACAAAGTATGTCTCAGTGTAGCCAAACGGCAGGGAATTTGTGTCCATTGTAAAATCTCAAAATCTGTAATTACTGTGTCGCAGGTGTCATGGATGATGAAGACGACCGCCGTCTTCTGGATTTTTTAGGGTAATCAGCTTTATAATTTGATGGTTATGGTTTAAAGAGCTACAAACATAATTTAAAAATATGTTTTCCCCTATAAACTGAACAAACAAGCTTTAATGAATTGTTTTATTTTAACAGAGATGTGCAAGCATTGAATGAGTATCTTCATGGTTCAAACAGTAAATCTGTAAGTATGCTTAAACTATGACATTTGTGTTTTATATTGAAAGGTTATTGACAACTTTTTTTGACATTCAAATAGATTGGAGAAGACGATGTGACAAATGCAGCATTTGGGTCGGCCAGCTCATTCTTCACCAGTGACACCGTGAGTACAGTTAAAGTCCTATCAGTTAACATGTCGGACATATTTGCAACACTACCAGGCAGCTATTTTTGGCATTAAGACTAGCTCCTATCTACTTGAATTGGGAAATACTGAAATCTCAAAAACTGCTTGCCAAACTCACATTTAAAGGTGCCCTAGAATCAAAAATTTAATTTACCTTGGCATAGTTGAATAACAAGAGTACATGGAAAAGACATATATTGAGTTTCAAACTCCATTGCTTCCTCCTTCTTATGTAAATTTCATTTGTTTAAAAGACCTCAGAAAAACAGGCGAAGTTACATAACAGTTACATGTTACGTAACAGTCGGGATCATTAAAATGTACGCCCTCAATATTTGCATATGCCAGCTCATGTTCAAGGCATTAAACAAGCCAGTATTAACGTCTAGATCTGTGCACAGCTGAATCATCAGACTAGGTAAGCAAGCAAGAACAATAGCGAAAAATGGCAGATGGAGCAATAATAACTGACATGATTCAGTTAGGGGGGGCGGGGAGCGCATGATTTAAAGGGGCTGCGCGCTGAATCGGTGCATAGTTAATGATGCCCCAAAATAGGCAGTTAAAAAAATTAATTAAAAATCTATGGGGTATTTTGAGCTGAAACTTCACAAACGCTTCAGGGGACACCTTAGACTTATATTACATCTTGTAAAAACTGGTTCTAGGGCACCTTTAAATAACATATTTCAAATCAGCAACTAAATCTAACATGAGCGGTCCCATAAATGTTGTTTCTTGCCCAAATAACTTTAAAAAGTGCATATCTCAGGTTGTGAGCTTACAATGACAGCTGCAGTGACGTGACAAACATGGAACACACAACACTATTATACTTTACTTAAAACACTTATTTATATTTCAATTTGCACACATCATAACTGTACATAAAAATTGTTTTTTGCACTTTGTCTATCTTGTAAATTTGTATATTATTCTTTTATTCTTTTTATTATCTGTGTCTTGTGTTGTCGCTGTCACTCTGTTGCACTGTGGAGCTTCTGTCACTAAAACAAATTCCTAGTATGTGTAAACATACCTGGCAATAAATCTCTTTCTGATTCTGATTCTGATGACTTAACCAATTTGCGATTGGCTCTTTTATTTAGAAGGCTGTATTGTTTTTTTGCCATATCGCATGTTGCACTTTCTCCCATTCATAGTAATATGAGTGAACCGTCTTGGTAAACATACATTCTGGCAAAGTTTGCAATTAATGGGGATACCTAGAATGGAATTTAGTAAGAGAATCTGAACAACAACTTCTTTGGTTTTCTACTCAGAGTGGCTCCAATGAAGAACTCAAAGATGGTCACAATCATTTGGGAGAGTTTGGGGAGGCTGGTGGAGCTGAGCTTCAGCTCTCAAGCAGTCTTCCGTTCATCGAGGATGAGCTTGACGGTGGATCCTCACCAGGTGGGGTCGATCTCAGTGGCGAGGACCAACCATTTGACATCCTCCAGAAGTCATTGCTGGAAGCAGATATCACAGAGCAGACATTGGCTCAAGAAGCTCTTTTGGACTCCCAGCCATCTCTCATTCCCTCAGCTACCTCCTTCCCTCAGCAGCTGGTCTCTGGAGGGTTTGGAGGTGTCGCGGGTCCTGGTGTGGTGGCACCATTGGCACAACCTCAGGCTTTTATCCAGCAGGTTCCCCAACTACCCTTGCCAAATGGCCCAGCTGGACAAATCCAGGTAGTGGGATCCTTCAATGGCAGTGCCTCCTCTATGATGACTATCAACAGTTTGGAACAGCCTCAGATCCTGTTGAGGCAGAGTGGAAATGTTGTGACAAACAATAGCGGTCAGGGTACCATGTTCACCCCCTCCGCAGCTGGTCAGGTGTCAATGTCTTTCAATAAAGGAGCAATACCACTTCAGAATATTATCATCCAGAGAGGCCCTACACAACAGGCATTGATTAGACCGATTCAGCCTAAACCCTTACAGACAGGGGGACAAACTGTATACAACATCAGCAACATCGGGCTTCAACCTAGCACCACAGCTGCGAATTTAGTCAGTAGCCCCTACACAGCCTCTGGCTCTCCTCAGTCTACTCAACAGGTGAAAGTGGTCAATCCAGCCAGCAGCATTGTAATGCATTCACCGCTGGGGCAACAAGTGCAACCACAGTCCCAGTCCAATCTGCCTCAGGGGCAGTTTTTGCTACCCAGTTCTATTTCCCTAACCCCTGGTACGACTGTTCACAGTTTCCAGGCTGTGAATGGGCAGGTGTTACAAACAAACACTCAAATGGGCGACCCAGCGTCAATGTGCACTACCACCTACTCCATCCTCACCAATCAGAACACAACAGTACAGCTTATCGCTGGGCAGAACTTTTCAGCTGGAGGGCAGCTAATAGTCAATCAAGGTTTGGTCAGTGGAGGTCAAATAGGCCAAGCTTCACCCACACCTGTTGTGCAGGTGTCTCAAAGGCCTGGTGCCATGGCCAAAGTTTGGAATGCCAGCGCGTCGCCTAGCCCAACCCCTGTACAGACGTCCCAGACTTCAAGCCACCTCACCATGGTCAATTCTGGTGTTCAGGGCCCACAGGTTTGTCAGCAGTTATCTGTGAACCCAGGACAGCATCTCCTTATGCCCATGGGCCAGAATGCTCCAGCTGCTTCTGGCGTTTCAGAGTTTCAAGTCTCTCTAAACCAGGTAAAACATATTTAGTTTTTTTACTTTTTTGCCTCTACAAAGTGGTATTTTTTCATTACATTTGATTGTTTCTTCTATTTCATAGGACACAGCAGCACAAAGAGGGCAAACACAATTAATTAATCTCCTTGGTACCAAAGGTAAGACTGCTTTGAAATTGACTACTCTGTATGTTTACATATACAATTTAAAATAAATGTTTTCTATTTTAATATATTTAAAATGTAATTTATTTTTGTTATAGCATCATTCTAATATGCTGATTTGGTGCTCAAACATTTTGTGTTATTATCAGCATTGAAAACAGTTTAATAGTTGCTTAAAGGGTTAGTTCACCCAAAAATGAAAATTATGTCATTAATGACTCACCCTCATGTCGTTCCAAACCCGTAAGACCTCCGTTCATCTTTGGAACACAGTTTAAGATATTTTAGATTTAGTCCAAGAGCTTTCAGTCCCTCCATTGAAAATGTATGTACGGTATACTGTCCATGTCCAGAAAGGTAATAAAAACATCATCAAAGTAGTCCATGTGACATCAGTGGGTTAGTTAGAAGATTTTGAAGCATCTAAAATACATTTTGGTCCAAAAATAACAAAAACTACGACTTTATTCAGCATTGTCTTCTCTTCCGGGTCTGTTGTATATCCGCTTTCACTCCACAGTGACGCTGCTTCTTCTTCTTCTTTCCAGTTTTACAGCGGTTGGCATCCAGCTTTTTGGTGCATTACCGCCCCCTTCTGCTCCGGACAGTGACGGGATTAGGACATCCGCGACATGCACACTTACGCACCATTTAAAAAAATATAGCAATACCAAAATAAAAACAATGTAGAATAGTCTCCCTCAGACTGTAAAGCAGAAGGAGGCGGTAATGCACCAATAAGCTGGATGCCAACAGCCGTAAAACAAGAAAGAAAAAGAAGAAGAAGCAGATTGTGGTTTGAAAGCGGATATACAACAGACCCGGAAGAGAAGACAATGCTGAATAAAGTCGTAGTTTGTTATTTTTGGACCAAAATGTATTTTCAATGATTCAAAAAATTCTAACTAACCCTCTGATGTCACATGGACTACTTTGATGATGTTTTTATTATCTTTCTGGTCATGGACAGTATACCGTACATACATTTTCAATGGAGGGACAGAAAGCTCTCGGACTAAATCTAAAATATCTTAAACTGTGTTCTGAAGATGAACGGATGTCTTACGGGTTTGGAATGACATGAGGGTGAGTCATTAATGACATTATTTTCATTTTTGGGTGAACTAACCCTTTAATATTTTTGTGGAAATTGTGATACATTTTTTCAGGATCCATTGATGAATAGAAAGTTCAAAAGAATAGCATTTATTTGAAATAAAAATATTTTGTAATATAATAAATGTCTTAATTGTCACTTTTGATCAGAGTATTAATTTCTTTAAAAAACAAACAAATATACTTACCCAAAAAATTTGAACGGTAGTGTATATATTATTGCGTGTTTTTTTGCAGCTGAATTTGCTCTCTTGGATCTATAAAATAATTTTTTCTTTATTCTATTAAATATTAGCTGTGAAAACTCCTGCCAGTCAGGAATTGCCTCTCACACCGAAGCGACCTGCAACTCAGCAACTTACTAGAGGAGGAATGTGAGTGCTCAGATTGTACTCTACACCTGTTACATATGAAGTGCGTAATTTATGCGTCAACGAATATAATTGCAGAAATAATGATTGTAACACTGGGCCTTATTTTACAGGGTCCTCCAGCAGTTAAGACAGGATCACAATAGAGTCTTGTCTTCAGAGCGGACACCATTCACTTCATTAAATGATGGCATTGAAAGATTACTGCCCTATCATGTTTTCCAAGGCTCACCACCACGAGATGAAGATTTCGCCAAAGGTGCGTTTTCAACTTTTCCTCTGCATAATTAATATTTATCCGTAGATAAAAATGCCATAGGTTCTGATGATCGTTTTTGACTTTACAGTTGATGAGGAGTTTGAAGCAGTTGCTACACAAGTGCTAACCAGAACGCAGGCCATGGTGAACAAATACAGGCGCCTACTCATGGTAGAAGCAGAGGTAGGTTCAGAACATGCTTTTAACTTTAATGCACAAAAGACCACATATAGTTATTTGTAGGTAATTAACGGATTAGTTCACTTTCAAATGAAAATTAGCCCAAGCTTTATTCACCCTCAAGTCATTCTAGGTGTATGACTTTTTTTCTTTCTGATGAACACAATCGGAGATATTTTAATAAATATCCTGAGCTTTATAATGGCAGGGGTCACAAATATGAGCTGAAGAAAGTGGTTCCATCCATCATAAACGTGTACTCCTCATGGCTCCAGGGGGGTTACGGAGAAAGTGTAAAACTCTCGCAGTTCACAAAGCTTACGCTACGTCCTACGCCTTCCGTATTCAACTTATGAAAATAAGTGTAACTGTCGCGATGCCATTTTAGATTTTCTTTGTACGTTAAATATAGAAGGCAGTCTGGCTGAAGCTAGATATTTTACTTTATAACTTGTTAAATATGGATATTTTTTTACACAAACGCATCACTTCGCTTCAGAAGGCCTTTATTAACCTCCGGAGCCATATGGAGTACACGTTTATGATGGATGGATGTGGATGGAAGCACTTTCTTCAGCTCATACTCGTTGGTATCGCTCACTGTCATTATAAATCGAGGATGCGTCAGGATATTTATTACTATATCTCTGATTGTGTTCATCAGAAAGAAGGATGGCTTGAGGGTGAGTAAAGCTTGAGTTAATTAAGTGAACTAATACTTTAATTACTCTAATGTCACTTGCGTTAATGCAAAACCATTCACTGCTTAATGCTCTTTCAGAGGTCTAGCCCTTCATCAGAAATGGTGATGATTGACAGGACTTTTAACCAAGAGGAAAGGGGCAACTTGACCCAAGACAAACGAATGGTGTTAGTGGATCCAGGTGAGAGATGGGAGCCTGGTTGTATTTAGCTATTTTCACTGTTATATTAAAATATTCCACAAATGTTGTGCGTAAAACCATGTTATGAGTTGACGTAAAGTAATTTTACAGCATTTCCAAGTGGTTTTATTTTGGTTGAATACAATGAAGTAGTATTTGCAACTAAAATGTGTTTTTGGAGGGTTTTTTTGTGATCAAATTATTTAGTATTTAAATATTTTTTAATATTTAAATGCTCTCTCAGATAGCTTCCTGGAAGACTTCTGCTGTGGCCCTAAACTAAGGAACCCAAGTCCTAAAGTCTTGACCCCAGCCACCAATGAGGGCAGTCCCAGCATAATGGAAACATCCCCAAGGCATTCCATAAGTCTCACCATAAAAGATGGGCAGGTTATGAACAGCCACACAGAACCTGCTTATAGGACAGAATCTCAACAACAAGGAATGGAAGAAAACAGAAGATCTCCCATCAAGTGCATCCTGGACCTAAAAAAAAAGAAATCCATCAACCTAATCAGCAGCAACAGTCAACATGCTCACTACCCTACATCTCCCAGCCAATCACAGCATAGCTCTGCCCAGGGCTACCCTTCGAGCCTGGGGCGGGGCCACGAAGAACAACTTCCCTCAGATCATAGTCACACGTCATTGGCTGACACAGACTCTGTGCTCGAGGCTGCCGTGAATAGCATCTTAGAATGTTAGACAGTGCCATATTTATGTTTGTTAGTTGTTCCATGTTAATCTCATTTCATTTCATGCCATGTGTGCGAGCTGAACTCCACGGCATGTGTGAACGGATGTACGTTGGCATTATCACGGTTTGAAATGCACACAGCAGCTCTGACTATGTTGAGGAACAGGAAGTCGAATCTAACGATAGCGATACTCTAATACTGTGCCTGTTCTAGAGAAGTTTACATACGAAAGCCTTTTTGACAATGCTTTACAGGATACACTTGCAATCACACACACATATATGCACGCACACACACACACATACACATACACACAATCAAGCAGTAAGTAAGTGTGATGTTTGGAATGTCAAGAGTAGACATTAATATTTGTAGCGTATCGATCAATATCAGACACTTAGTCTAATAGTCTGTCCACACTTAAGGTTTTATGGTTGTCTCAACACTTATGTTGTATCATTGCAGTAGACTTTGACCAAGTGAGGCACACAAACACACCTGCGCATTTAATTGTTTTTAAACATTGGTTGTGCTCTTTTTTTTTTTTGTTTACTTTTGTTTTTGCGATTAGTTTTGTACCTTACAGGTATGTTACCTCTCCACAGAGACAAAACTGTGTGGTTTTGTGCAGTGGAAAGTTAAGTCCTCAGATTGAGGTTACAATGTTACATGATGTTTATCTTTTTTGTTTAATTCATTTTTTGAAATGATGCATTATATATATATTTTTTTGTGAAGTCTGTGCTGCTCCCTGTCTGGAGAAAATGTGCTGTTTTGCACTTTAAGTTAATATCTCAAAGAACCCACATAGGTGAATCTCATGAAAACATCGCATTTTGACCCAAAATCAATGGAAATAAAAAAGAAATTATATTTTGCAAAAAGAAAAGGAAACCTGTTTTTGGACCAGTAATATATTGCATTGAGGTATGTTTTTTCATCAATTAAGCACATTTTAATCACAATGACATATTTTTTAATTAATTCTAAATTCTTATTACATTTCAAAAAGATATCTTCTTTCTTTAGTAAAGTATGTTATATATTTTTTACATTTAAATATGTGAATTTAAGCCAGTGCAACAATCACTACCAATATTTACAGTACACATTATCACACATTAGACTACAACAGGCTTAATTTCTCTGAGCAAAATATGATTTCTTATTTCTTTCCTTTGATTTTGGGATTTTTCTGAGATTTACCCACATTTTCCCTTGTACGTTGAGTCCCCTGCTGGTCAGGCTGTAGTCTTGGCAGTCAGTTTGCAGTTTCTGCCTCTAGTGGCAGCTTATATTTGCACATGTGGACGTGACCTTGTACTTTACAGATAGCCATGATCACCGCTTTCACAGCCCCTCTGCAGATCACTTCTCTCATTTGCAGTTTTAAATTGGTGAAAGCAGAAGTAGCGATGTCACAGCACATCAGGATTTTCATTCATTATTGGTATATAGGAAATGGCTGTTTACTGAGATAATGTAGTTTGGTTGGAGGACAGGCCCACATTTCATCAACCCATTTTGAGAAATCATTTCTAAAGAAATTCAGTTTTGTTTTATAGACTAGAACCTGTATTAATTGTGCCATTAACAGGGCTTTGTCAGCTTCAACGATGGGAGTTTGACCAAGGCTATTTCAAAAACTGACCAGGGGAGCGTTTCCGAAAGCCAGCTATGGTCGCAAGTTCCGTTGTTATCGACAGAGTTCAGAGGAAATTGCGACCATAGCTGGCAAGCGACGCTTTTGGTGAAACGCACCCCAAAGCAGAGAAACTGCAGTGTGCGGACATTTTCACAAGTCTGCGTTTCCATTAGCATCCATTCCAGAGCCGAAGGGAAGGTTGCTTGTTTTCATCTATACATGTCATCCCATTGTTTTTACATCATTAACACTAAACACCACTGTCTTTCCCAGCAGTTCAACCAAAAATGACAGACAGAAAAAAAAAAAAAAAAAAAAAAAATCTTCTCTCTGATCTGAGCTCTAGTGGTCGGTGTAAGGGAGCATTATGAAAGACCTTCACTTCGAAGGGCTTCTTTGCCTTAGGACAGAGCGAGTGAAAACAAGTTTAAATAGTCTATCATTTGTTTTTACTGGTTTTTGTTGTGCGAGTGTGGCCTTCAGTTATCGTAATACCCCATGGTAAAAGTTGCTTTTATCGTTTTATTTTCTGCATCACCTAAAACTTGATTTGTAATGTTTGTATTACAAAAAATAAAAACATGAAACACAAAATATTTATACTTTTTGTAAAGAAAAAGAATGTAAAACAAAAAAGTTATTTTTATTATGTTAGGTGTACACGTCATACTGTATGTGGTCAGTTCATGATTTGATGTTTTTGTGAGTGTTCATTACAACAGCAGAGATAAATATTAAATTCATTTTGAATACAGCCAATCTGTTGTAATGTCTTCCTTTTTAACAAATTGTGGATATTTACATCTAACAATATTGCATAAAAATTAGGAAATTAAAGTATGATCATGCAAACAACAAACAAAAGAACCATATGACAAAAAGGTAGTGCAGAACAATACTGAATAATTTATTAGATCTCAGGTAAGTCCTCTTTTTTTGCTTGCAGAATAACAAAGTAAAACTATAAGTTAAAAGCATTCTTTTTTTTTGCAAATAAATGGACATTTAGAAATATTTGATACAAATAATTCCATTATCTGCACTTCCAGATAGTTTCCTATCAAAAATTTTATTTCATAAGTACTTTATCAGTCAGTCTTGATACTAACTTTTCAACAAAAACACAGCAAACCTCAACTGTAGTAAACTAATAGTTCCTGGTATTATAATCTTACCCTATTAATAATCGTATTGTGCCCTCATGGCCCTGAACACAATTACGAAGACCACCAAACATCCCTAATGGTACTTCCTCCATCGTTCTTTCTCTGTAAAACAGAATAAAACAGACATTTCAATCACAAATGCTTATGATTATGAGATGTTTGTTGATGACAGATGTTGATTCAGACTCACTGAGATGGGGGTAGCTCCATATGTAACACAGAACACAGTATCCAGTCAACAGCATGGATATCCCACCGATTCCTCCTCTACGAGCATCAATATACTTCCTGTAGTACCACTGCCAACCTGATCGCATAACCAGAAAACACTAGAAAAACCACTAACCCAAATGTTATGTAATATTATGTTGGATAAGGAACAAACCTTGCTTCAACATGGTCACAATCTCTCCGGGTGACACCGGAGTTCGGGCAGCAAGCCAGACACCAAGTTCATTCAATCTGACATCTCCAAGTTTCCGCTGCACTAGGGGCACTACATGAACAAAGGCATGTTTTTGTAATTGGTAAGAGAAATTCATTATTTTTAATGTACATGTCATGAAAACTTGTGTGAAAGCACAACAAGGATATAAGATCAAATGAAAGATTCACATGAAAGAATGAATGAAAATGTAATGGAAGAATGAGATGAGAAGCGGTTTCATGGACCAACATCCAACGTCCCGCAATCAGAATGGCACTGAAGAATCTGCACAACAATTCGAAGATACCTAAATGTAAACCGAAACCTAAATTTTTGGGATTTAACGTTCTTTTCAGGATTGAGTTGCTCAACTTTGGTGCCCATAGCACAATTAGCAAAATGTCAGCTATATTTAAAAGACACTTTTTTAAAATATACTTGAGATTTGTATTATAAAGGGATAGATAAAGTCAGTACAGTACTTGTGTTTTGTAGTACCATTCAATACTGATATTAACAGGAAATGCTTGTGGGCAGCATACTGTTGCTATGGATACCGAACACGACTTCTGTATGCAAGTGTCTATAGAGTGCAATAGTGCCAGCCCACTTTTTCAGTGGCGTTGGTTCCAGAATTATTTTTCCATTCATTTTTCCCATAGGGTTATAAGCCATGAACCAAGCCAACCAGCTACAAGGTTAATCATGGCATTACAAACATTGAGTTTGATTTGAAGCAAAAAAGTATTTGAAAATCAGACAAAAGCATAAAAGGTACAAGACTGTGTCCTTAAAGGCTTTACTGAGGGAAAGAACTACAATCCCATGAAGCATTATCAAACTAAAAATTATGTAAAAATATAAAACTACTAATTTGCTGAAATGTTGATTGTATCTATGAAAACAACAATGTATTAAGTTTATTGTAAAGTATTTTGAAAGCGTAGAGAGACCGACTCGGTTACATTCACAGTGCTTCATGGGAGTAGGCGGAGCCTATGAGATCATTACTTGTTTCGACTCTCTGATTGGTGGAATTTTCTGTACAGCATCATGGGTAATGTAGTTTTCACGACAAATTCCACTGTTAAATACAGTAATTTTAAAAATAAATTGAAATAATGCGGGTTCACAGCTTCAAGAGAAGCATATACCACCGATTAACAACCTTGTAGCTCAGAGCAAGAATGTCTAAAAAGGTTTCCAAGTTATCATTAAAAATGTATTTCCCTATGGAGAAAATGAATGTACTTCTGAGTTTGTAATTCTGGAACCAACAGTTGAATTTAGTGTGCTCTACAAAAAATGCTAAAAAAAATGAATTTTAATGAGTGAAATGCAGTCATTTCAATAGGAATCCAAGAGTTTGGGAATTTTGTCTGAGAGTGAAAGTTTTTCCACAGATTTCACGATGATTTCAGTTTGGTCACACTGATTTACCATGTGGCCTAACCCTTAAAGGATTAGTCCACTTTCAAATAAAATGTTCCTTTTAATTTACTCACCCCCATGTCATCCAAGATGTTCATGTCTTTCTTTCTTCAGTTGAAAAGAAATTAGGGAATTGATGAAAACATTCCAGAATTTTTCTCCTTATAGTGGACTTCAATGGGCACCAAATAGTTGAAGGTCAAAATTACAGTTTCAGTGCAGCTTCAAAGGGCTTCAAACGATACCAGACGAGGAATAAGGGTCTAGCGAAACGATCGGTCATTTTCTACAAAAATACAACTGTATATGCTTTATATAAACAAATGATCGTCTTGCATGTGCTTCCACTTTCCGTATTCTTCAAAAAGCTTACGCTGTATGACCTACACCTTCCCTATTCTACTTACGGAAAAAAACAAAACTGGTGCCGCGTTAGTTTCATAAGCTTTTTGAAGAATACGGAAAGCGGAAGCATGTGCAAGGCGATCATCTGTTTATATAATAATAAAACCTTAATTTTTTTTTGACTGATGAAAGAAAGACATGAACATCTTGGATGACATGGGGGTGAGTAAATTAAAAGGAAAATTTTATCTGAAAGTGAACTAATCCTTTATTAGGTGACTGCACCTTAAAATGTAAGCTTTCGTGATAATTAAATATTAGAAATTGTATACTATCAAATAAAATGGTAAAATGCTCATGAAGTGAACTCTCAGAGCAGCTCTGAAGTTCATGTGACATGTCATCATATAATGAGACTGCAGATGTGTCACACGTGCTTGAGTGCCGCTCATTCACATAGAGACACAGAACATGTAGACTTCATATTTCAATAGCAGGCTTTTGTGGTTTAACTTTCACATATTGCATTCGATTAAGTGTGCATGTCTACTTTTGATTTATTCATGCCAAATTCCGTGACATTCCGTTCGGCATTACACAGCAAATTCTATTTTTATTACTTGATTCCACGACTCGCATCCACATTTTCTGCATTGTGGAAATTAGAGGGCCCCAACAGAGGCCAACTTTTAGTTTCGACTCCTTTTAGGGCAGTTTCAAGCTTTAAAGGGTTAGTTCACCCAAAAATTAAAAATTATGTCATTAATGACGCACCCTCATGTTGTTCCAAACCCGTAAGACCTCCGTTCATCTTCGGATGAGTTTAAGATATTTTAGATTTAGTCCGAGAGCTTTCTGTCCCTCCATTGAAAATGTATGTACAGTATACTGTCCATGTCCAGAAAGGTAATAAAAACATCATCAGAGTAGTCCATGTGACATCAGTGGGTTTGTTAGAAGTTTTTTAAGCATCGAAAATACATTTTGGTCCAAATATAACAAAAACTACGACTTTATTCAGCATTGTATTCTCTTCCGGGTCTGTTGTCAATCCGGGTTCACGACTCTGCAGTGGCGCTGCTGATGTAAGACGCTGATGACGTGTTATCCGGTGCGCCCGAGCTTCGTTTATAGTCTGAGGGAGATGCACGCTGTATTCAAGCTATTCTACATTGTTTGTATTTTGGTATTGCTATATTTTTTTAAAATGGTGCATAAGTGTGCATGTTGCGGATGTCCTAATCGCCAAAAACAATGACGTAAAAGTGCATTACCAACGCCGACAGATAAAAGGATTCAATGGAATCAATTCAATGGAATCAATTCAATGGAAAGGATTCCGGAAGAGAAGACAATGCTGAATAAAGTCGTAGTTTTTGTTATTTTTGGACCAAAATGTATTGTCAATGCTTCAGAAACTTCTAACAAACCCACTGATGTCACATGGACTACTTTGATGATGTTTTTATTACCTTTCTGGACATGGACAGTATACCGTACATACATTTTCAATTGAGGGACAGAAAGCTCTCGGACTAAATCTAAAATATCTTAAACTGTGTTCAGAAGATGAACATAGGTCTTTGGAACGACATGAGGGTGAGTCATTAATGACATAATTTTCATTTTTGGGTGAACTAACCCTTTAGTTAAACTGTAATCTAATTAAGTGAAAGTTGTAAAGAAACATACAACTATCAACCCCTGTTCACAGCAAGAAAGATAACTATAAAGATAACTATATTAGCGTAGCATCCACACCAACACACAATAATGTTCTGTTTATTATAAGCATACACACAGTTGTTAGCCTTGTCCAAATACCCACACTTGCAGTCTTTGCACTTGACCACTTGTCTACTTACATGACGTATTTCCTATATTTGGCCCTAGTGTTCAAGTCAGCGTGAAGACCGCAAGTGTGTGTAGAACTTTTGATTAACCGATGGGACACACTTATAGTGTTTTAAGAAATGCAAGCGTTTACATAACTTTTTAAAAAATTATTATTTTCAGTACTTTGCATTTTAAAATACACTTGACTACATATACAAGGTCTGTTCAGTGGTCGCTGTGTAACTAACAGAAGTCACAATTGTGGTGCTTCTTTAAGTGATAAATAGCAGTTGCAAATGATGTACAAAATACACATAGCCCACTGATCATTGCATCAAAAAAATGTGAAACATTTTATATTTTTCTACCAAATTATATGTAATATATAATTAATTTATCTTACAGTCGTATGTTTTCATTGACATCTCACGATTTCAGGACATGTGAGTTCCCGAACATAATGCATGATGGGATACGCTTAGTGTGGGTTTAGTGTGCATTAAGGGCACTGCACTTGGGCATTTTTAACACATGGGACAGTCTTGCGCACTTACTTCCTGTCGCATACACGCGCTCTCAAGTGGCCAAGACCGCAAGTGTGGGTATGTGCAGCCGTCTACTGCTTTGAATGCTTGTGCTCTTTAAAGCAGGTTGGATTCTGATTGGCTGTCAATGTTGTTATCAGCTGGAAAAAACTTTGTGATCATTATCACTACTGTTGTGTTGTGCTATTCTCTTCATCCTTGGTGTGAAGAGGCTTTTAAAGTGATTTCTCTTTTTAAAAGGATTTCTCTTCACATAAAAATAATGATATAAACAACACATAATCACATCATGCATTACCTTCACTTTGGGAGGATGCCCCAGGAAATCGATCCTTCTTCCAAATATTTTCATTAGCATAGCTGCCTAAAGGTGCAGTGGAGGTTCTGTAAGCAGTCTCTGAACTACATGATAGACTTCTTACACCTTGCAATCTTGAATTAAGGATGTCATCTGCGGGTTGATTAATGGTTTCAGATACAGTCAGTGAGGGAAAGGCAACCTTGGTAACTGCTGTTTCAGGCTTGTTTGATTGTTGCATAGTCTCCAGAGCAGAATCTTTGGATGTTTCAATAATAGGATAAGGCACAAACGGATTATAAGACCTCTTGTAATACAAACTGTAATTGATGTGGTCCCACACTGAAGTCTTGGATGTAAAGAAAGCATGAGCTTTATGCTCTTTTGCTCTTGATACTAGATCGAAATTCTTGTTCTGGCTGTTTGTAAGTCTTTCAAGCTCCTCCAAGATGTGAACTTTTGTTTTGAGTTTTGGATTTTCATGTTGTACACTGCACTCAGATGCAAGGCTAGAGTTTTTCAGAGTGGCTGGCACAAATCCAGGGGGATTGATTTTACTTGTGGTGATGGACAACTGCTCTGATAATGGTGCCATCTTCTTAATGCCTTTAGTACTTTTTCCATTACTTTGAGATGTTCCCTGATTTGGTCCTTTGGAGATCTCAGAAAAGCTTTTATCTCCTTCATGCTTGGATAATGAGGTAGGGCTGCTTGGCTTCTTTGAGACTGGCACTAACAGCTGTAATCTCTCGAGCTCCCTTTGTCTTTTAGCAAGCCATTTGCTTTTAGGTCTCTCCATGTCCAGAGTTTCAGATGATGAGACTTTGACCTCAGTATTTGTGAGAAGGCTGTTGGCATTGTGAATCTCTTCTTTCCTCCTGCTTTTGGAGGTTAGTCTCTCATCAAAGATGACATCAGTTGTCGTTTTTCTATGGATCTTCTGTCTGGAAGTGACTGCACCGAGTTCTTTGGGTGCTTTAACGCTTTTCTTGGGTTGTGCAACTGGTGCCATTTTGCAGTGTGGTAGGTGGGTTTTCAGCCTCTTGAATGGCTTTCCACAATATGGACATTTTTCTGAAAGAGAAAATAATTTGCCAGATATTACAGGACTGGGTTGAAATCCCTGTAATTCTTGTAGAAACCAAGAACTTTAATATTTTCCCCTATATCTCTCAGAAGGAAACATGAAATCACTTTATGAGCAGTTTTCTGTTGATGTAATTCCTTTAACCTAACCTATCTATTACTTAGCTTTATATTTTAAATATCTGTATAACTGCTACGAGTTATTTTTGTCAACTTTCAGTCGAACACCAACATCTCAAAACAGATATGGGCTACTACTAATATCCACAAAACACCGATTTTGATTTCATGGGTTCTTAAAAACTAAAATGGACAAATAATCTATCAAATATGTAGATTTGCCACTCACCTACACTCATATTTTATAATTTCACTGCCATCTTTCAATGGAAGAGGGAAAGATCTTTTCTCTGGTGTCTTTAAGTCAATTATAAACTCTTGAGTTGGGAACCTTCCTCATGCTGCCACTTTTAACCAAGTCAGTGGCATCTTTAACTAACTCGTTTGCGTATATATGAAACTTGCCGTTTGTTACCATGGGAGAAATGCAGTAAAATAACGGACACTGCGATAAGCAATGGACCCGCTAGTGGACATGCTAGATTATTTTGAGTTACGAAAGACCCCGTTAGCCGTCTCTATCAATGCCTGTGTGTAAGAACTGCACGTATATAACGCCGTTGGTCACGTCGTTCCTACGCATTCTTTTCTGGACGTAATTTTATATATATATATATATATATATATATATATATATATATATATATATATATATATATATATATATATATATATTCAGAAGAAATGTTTTTTTATTTTTAAAACGGAATATCTAGTCTTTCCAGATATTTCTCCGAGGTAATTCACATTCTCGCAAAAAAAAAGAAAAAAAGTTTGTATTTAGTTTGTAGTCATAAATCTATCTATCTATCTATCTATCTATCTATCTATCTATCTATCTATCTATCTATCTATCTATCTATCTATCTATCTATCTATCTATCTATCTATCTATCTATCTATCTATCTATCTATCTATCTATCTATCTATCTATCTATCTAGCGACAAAGAACACAACATTTATAAGTAGAAAGGCAATAAACAAAATATTATAAATAGGTAGCCTATATATATATGCCTATTTATATTTTGTAAATATAATAATAATAATAATAATTGTAATATGTATAAATATAATTATTAGGCTAATAAGTATAAATATATGTATATATAATGGTATTTACATGAAATTCTAAAATAAACTAAAACGTATTATATTATCTTAATATAAGTATTACACCATCAAAGTGTCTTACAAGCAATTACAAGTCATTTTAGAGTTCTTTAAAGATTTCCTGAAAATAAAAATAAGGTATTTTCTTTATAAATGTACATTTTTAATATATATATTTTTCAAAGAATAGTATTAAAATATTTTCAAATAAACGTAATGTGAAAAGGGTCTATTTTCAAAGAGTCTAGGGGTAAATGGCGAATTAGCTTTGCGGATTGGACTACAAATTGACGTCATGACTGAATAAAATGTTGAATGAGATAACATTACAAATCAACGGATAATTTGTCTAAATCAAATCCCCGTTTATCTCATGTAGAAAAAAAAACCCTGAAAAAAATAATTTAATTAAAAATAAAACGTTACGTGCGAATCGTACGTCACCCCTCGCTCAAAGGCACGCAAGTTACGTCATTATGACAGCAACAGATGGAAGAGCGAGCGAGTGAGATAGAGAGAGAAAGAATGAGATCCGGCGAGATGGATACGTTGTAACTTCAGAAAATGACTGAACTCAATATCCATCTGTGAACAGAGAGAGGTAGAGTACATCACACCCCTGTCGTCGCTTTACAAACTCTGTTTATTCCGTCTAAATCACTTCGTTGCTTTTGTAGTAGGAACAGTTCATCGCTAAGAGGAAGTAAAGTGAACTACACATAGCATTGTGCTATCTGTCTCTCTGCTTGACATTCTCAACGCACTATTTTTGCATGGCAACATTAGTATCGTTTTGTATCAGCGTGACTTGTGCACACGAGCCATTTTGTCTCAATAATGTCAATTAATACTAGACGTTTATATTACAATTATATATAGATAAGGTGGTTCCCTTCCGTTCTTCGTCACTCCTATGCAGATCATTTTTCTAATATGACTATAATAGCTCAGTGTATCTCACGAATGCTTATTAGCTGATAATATTAGCTCTGAATATAGATATGAATGCTTTCTGCACACCTGCACTGCAATGTAAACGCGTCTGCAGCTTCTCATAATGAATTATATTTGTCATTTCGCTCATCATTAGGGGAAATCTTGGCAGATCCCTTCATTTTGCTGAAAAGAAGCCGGTGGTCTCTGAGACTGAGACTGTTGTGTGCCCATATTTGGCTGTCAAATGCACAGATACGACATGTTGACAGAAAACAGGTAACATCATTTCTACATAATTGTGTTTGCACGCATGTTTCATGTTGCTTTTATGTAACACATGTCCTGTAAACATCCATGTGGCTGCTGTTGTCAGTGTACATGCAGATTTGGTGTAGTACTTCATGTCTGGTGGTTATTTTTAGATGTTCTTTTAGAAGGCTGATCCTCTTGACTAGCTACTACTATATCGGTTAAATGAGTCTGTGCTGTAATGCAGCATCAGGCTTTTGTGTTGATGACATTTTTATTCTTAAATCTGAGTCATAATCCTGCAGTGGACATATTGATGACTAATGGTTGCAATCAAGTCTGCAGTGCTCCATTTCTTAAGACAGGGGTTTTCAGTCTTCTTTCTTTTCAGTCCATGGATAAATATATATGAGAGAATGGGATAGTGAGGGACCCCCAACCTAAAATTTTATAGGCATCTATTTAGTTTCTTGTATAAAAGTTAGTTTCTATAAGGTTAATTATTACATTATTACATTCAAACCCCTTTTTTAAAGGGTTAGTTCACCCAAAAAATGAAAATTCTGTCATTAATTTCTCACCCTCATGTTGTTCCAAACCCATCGGGACACAAATTAAGATATTTTTGATGATATCAATGAGCTATCTGGCCTCTGATAGACTGAAACACAATTACCACTTTCAAGGCCCAGAAAGGTACTAAAGACATTGTTAAAATAGTCCATGTGACTACAGTGGTTCAACCTTAATGTTATGAATCGATGAGAGTACTTTTTGTGTGCAAAAAACAAACAAAAATAATGACTTATTTCAAAATTTCAACAGTGCAGCGCTTCCGGCTTCTCATAAGAACAAATAAAGTCATTATTTTTGTTTGGTTGAACCACTGTAGTCACATGGACTATTTTAATGATGTCTTTACTACCTTTCTGGGCCTTAAAAGTGCTAAGTGTTGCAGTCTATCGGAGGCCAGATAGCTCATGGATTTCATAAAAAATATCTTAATTTGTGTACTGAAGATAAATGAAGGTCTTACGGGTTTAGAGTGACATGAGATTGAGAAATTAATGACAGAATTTTTGGGTGAATTAACCCTTTAAAACATGGGTTTGAATGTAATAATTAATTTTTGGGTGAATTAACCCTTTAAAACATGGGTTTGAATGTAATAATTAATTTTTGGGTGAATTAACCCTTTAAAACATGGGTTTGAATGTAATAATTAATTTTTGGGTGAATTAACCCTTTAAAACATGGGTTTGAATGTAATAATTAATTTTTGGGTGAATTAACCCTTTAAAACATGGGTTTGAATGTAATAATTAATTTTTGGGTGAACTAACCCTTTAAAACATGAGTTTGAATGTAATAATTAGTTTTTGGTTGAATTAACCCTTTAAAACATGAGTTTGAATGTAATAATTAATTTTTGGGTGTATTAACCCTTTAAAACATGAGTTTGAATGTAATAATTAATTTTTGGGTGAATTAACCCTTTAAAACGTGAGTTTGAATGTAATAATTCATTTTCAGGTGAATTAACCCTTTAAAACATGAGTTTGAATGTAATAATTAATTTTTGGGTGTATTAACCCTTTAAAACATGAGTTTGAATGTAATAATTAATTTTTGGGTGAACTAAACCTTTAAAACGTGAGTTTGAATGTAATAATTCATTTTCAGGTGAATTAAACTTTTAAAACATGAGTTTGAATGTAATAATTCATTTTCGGGTGAATTAACCCTTTAAAACATGAGTTTGAATGTAATAATTAATTTTTGGGTGAATTAACCCTTTAAAACGTGAGTTTGAATGTAATAATTCATTTTCAGGTGAATTAACCCTTTAAAACATGAGTTTGAATGTAATAATTAATTTTTGGGTGAATTAACCCTTTAAAACATGAGTTTGAATGTAATAATTCATTTTTGGGTGAACTAACCCTTTAAAACATGGGTTTGAATGTAATAATTCATTTTTGGGTGAACTAACCCTTTAAAACATGGGTTTGAATGTAATAATTAATTTTTGGGTGAATTAACCCTTTAAAACATGAGTTTGAATGTAATAATTAATTTTTGGGTGAACTAACCCTTTAAAACATGGGTTTGAATGTAATAATTCATTTTTGGGTGAATTAACCCTTTAAAACATGAGTTTGAATGTAATAATTCATTTTTGGGTGAATTAACCCTTTAAAACATGAGTTTGAATGTAATAATTAATTTTCAGGTGAATTAACCCTTTAAAACATGAGTTTGAATGTAATAATTAATTTTTGGGTGAATTAACCCTTTAAAACATGAGTTTGAATGTAATAATTCATTTTTGGGTGAACTAACCCTTTAAAACATGGGTTTGAATGTAATAATTCATTTTCAGGTGAATTAACCCTTTAAAACATGGGTTTGAACGTAATAATTCATTTGTGGGTGAATTAACCCTTTAAAACATGAGTTTGAATGTAATAATTCATTATTGGGTGAATTAACCCTTTAAAACATGGGTTTGAATGTAATAATTAATTTTTGGGTGAATTAACCCTTTAAAACATGAGTTTGAATGTAATAATTCATTTTTGGGTGAACTAACCCTTTAAAACATGGGTTTGAATGTAATAATTCATTTTTGGGTGAACTAACCCTTTAAAACATGGGTTTGAATGTAATAATTAATTTTTGGGTGAATTAACCCTTTAAAACATGAGTTTGAATGTAATAATTAATTTTTGGGTGAACTAACCCTTTAAAACATGGGTTTGAATGTAATAATTCATTTTTGGGTGAATTAACCCTTTAAAACATGAGTTTGAATGTAATAATTCATTTTTGGGTGAATTAACCCTTTAAAACATGAGTTTGAATGTAATAATTAATTTTCAGGTGAATTAACCCTTTAAAACATGAGTTTGAATGTAATAATTCATTTTTGGGTGAATTAACCCTTTAAAACATGGGTTTGAATGTAATAATTCATTTTCAGGTGAATTAACCCTTTAAAACATGGGTTTGAACGTAATAATTCATTTTTGGGTGAACTAACCCTTTAAAACATGAGTTTGAATGTAATAATTCATTTTTGGGTGAATTAACCCTTTAAAACATGAGTTTGAATGTAATAATTCATTTTTGGGTGAATTAACCCTTTAAAACATGAGTTTGAATGTAATAATTCATTTTTGGGTGAACTAACCCTTTAAAACGTGAGTTTGAATGTAATAATTCATTTTTGGGTGAATTAACCCTTTAAAACATGAGTTTGAATGTAATAATTCATTTTTGGGTGAATTAACCCTTTAAAACATGAGTTTGAATGTAATAATTCATTTTTGGGTGAATTAACCCTTTAAAACATGAGTTTGAATGTAATAATTAATTTTCAGGTGAATTAACCCTTTAAAACATGAGTTTGAATGTAATAATTCATTTTTGGGTGAATTAACCCTTTAAAACATGGGTTTGAATGTAATAATTCATTTTCAGGTGAATTAACCCTTTAAAACATGGGTTTGAACGTAATAATTCATTTTTGGGTGAACTAACCCTTTAAAACATGAGTTTGAATGTAATAATTCATTTTTGGGTGAATTAACCCTTTAAAACATGAGTTTGAATGTAATAATTCATTTTTGGGTGAATTAACCCTTTAAAACATGAGTTTGAATGTAATAATTCATTTTTGGGTGAACTAACCCTTTAAAACGTGAGTTTAAATGTAATAATTCATTTTTGGGTGAACTAACCCTTTAAAACATGAGTTTGAATGTAATAATTCATTTTTGGGTGAATTAACCCTTTAAAACATGAGTTTGAATGTAATAATTCATTTTTGGGTGAACTAACCCTTTAAAACATGAGTTGGAATGTAATAATTCATTTTTGGGTGAACTAACCCTTTAAGAAACAGTGATGCTCAGTGGTACTCTTACTGCTAGAAAAGATCTGCATCTAAAATATTCTGAACCAGCTCATACAGACCTGGCTGTTATGAATAATTCTATGTATGCTGAACAGAGTAGTCAAAGATGATGGTCTCTGTTCACAGAAAACGCAGACGCAGCTGTGATGCTGATCAGCTCCAGGTCTTGCCCCAGGCAAAGAGGTCTGGAGGTTACTCCTTTCTCCCTGAGGTTGGCCGTGATGTCTGGGACTCTGAGGTAAGAAGATGCAACAGCTGGCCAGAACCAATCTTTCATTCAAGAACGGCCAACTGAGACTGGCGTGACGTTCATTATAGAATGTATTTGGTAAAGGTCCACACTCGGCTCTTACAAAAGTAGAGTTAAGGCTGATTGCAAAGCTGTATCAAATGGATGGTATCTGACCTGACCTTCCATTCCCAATGTGATAAACCAAATTTTAATCTCTTTATTATTTTATTATTTGACAGCCCAATCGTAAGACATTTTTAGCCAAAATATTAAAATAATTTACATTGCATAATAACCAATTTAAAGGAATAGTTCACTCAAAAATGAAAATCATCCCATAATTTACTATATGACTTTCTTCTTTCAGCCGAACACAAAGATAATCAGAGATTTATTTGAAAATATCCTGGCTCTTCCCAGCTTTGTAATGGCATTGAATAGTGCCCGAGTTTTTGAAGCTCCAAAAAGCACATCCATCCATCATAAAAGTAATCCATAATACTTAATTATGGTTAATAAATGCCTTCTGAAGCAAAGCGACGGGTTTTTATAAGAAAAATATCCATATTTAAAACTTTTATAAACTATAATCACTGGTTTCTGGCAGCGGCCGTACGCATGATCATGAGTGAGTTGATTTCCAACGGAAGGGTGAAATCCTTCTCTTACCTTATATCGAAATCATCTTGACATTTTTCTTTAAATCGCTCGTTTCAGACTCCGTTTTGTTTTTCTCTATCCTCTGTGCTTCCGCATCCGCCAGTTCTCACCTAAGCTTATACTGCGCCTATGTTATACATATTGATTTCCTCTTCAACTAAATACTTCTTTTGAACAGTAGTAACTTGTAAACTTTAATCAGAAGTGCTACAGCACAGAAACAAAATCTTCAAATCTTTTTTTTTTTTTTTTCCCCCAACAGTCTTCCAGCAGTGACAGCAGTGGGATTAGCAGTCCGGAGCGCATGGCAGGTGCCAGTTCCAGCATCCAGAAGACTGACCAAAGAGGAGTCCATGTTTCCCAGGCTCCCTGCAGCCCTATTGCTCCCACCAACGCAGCAGAAGAGCCGGCCATTTCCTTGAGCCACAACATCTCATATGATCACATCAACCGTATCTTGAGGGAGGCCCACTTCAGTAGCCTGCAAACTCGTGGGCAGCAAGGTCAAACATGATGGACAGTGACTCTTCCAGCACCCATTGGCATTAAGGAACAATGTACAGGGGACCTTTTAGAGGGACTTTATGGGTCGCTTTAAGGCCTGGCACAAATATAGGCCCTCTAAATGCATTTATGTTCTTTCTTATAGCACTTTTTCATGTTCATAGTGATTATGTGGGGCTCTACTTGATGTGTTGACCATGAACTTCACATAGGTGCTATATAAAAGAAAATCTTGAGAAAATAACATCAAGTTCTTGTAAGCTTTTCCCCTTTACGAGACAGTCACACATGGTGCTACTGCGGTTCTGGGTCATGTTTTACTCAGACATATGCATTTGGCCACTTTTGACACTCTTTGGTCGGTCTAGATAAGGAAAAGAAATAAAATAATGTCTTATTTAAGAGCTGAGGTCTAGAAACCATGTGATATTTGCAGCCCTGCTTTGGAGTCTTTCCAGGATGATCAATAATGCTGTTGTTTACAGAAGATGCCGGTTTGATTCTCACTGGAATTTAGACTCTTTCAGGAAGGGTTTTTTGGGGCTTGACGATTGCTTACATATCCAAAACTCAGGTTTAGAGGATTTCTCTCTGCGTGCCATGAAGGTTGAGACTTCAATTGAGGAACTTGATGCCAGATCCTTCGAAATTTTATATAGCATAGTCTCTTTACCTTAGAGAAAACGCGTACTAGCACATCACACTGTAGAGAGGCTATTCTGAAAATGCATGCTGGACTCAGGTCTGTTAATGTACATAATAAGGCACTCTTTATCTATGAATTTAGAGAAGGTGTAAGCCAATTGACAGGTGAATTAAGGTGTAAATCAAGTGACTGCAAATTGAAAGCCATGTCCGATATTCACAAATGAACTTTAAAATAATCAGAGCTTGTAATATGCTAGTTTAGATCATTCACTGCGCTCGATGTAATACGAGGACTCGTCTTCTACGGGCAGACCAGGAATGACCTAAAATTAGCTTGCACCTAACTAAGCACTCTGCAGTGTCACGTCACCACAAAATCGTAAATATTTTACCATGTCCATACAACAAACTAATGCCGGTGTCTAACCAATATATATAATGGCTTAATTCATTTCAGAATGGTAAAACAAACAGGAATGGTAGTGCTCCTGAATTTAGTATGCACAAGTATAGTTCAGTCCTTTTTAGATACACATCAACTAAACTTCAGCTTAGTCCAAACAGATTGTATGAGGACAGTTACATCATTTCAAGCAGGTTATCCAATTGTGTACAAGATACTGATATACTTTCAACTACTCGGTGCACAATACTGTACAACCCAGGCACTGTGTTTTGTGTGAAAGATTAGCTTTTGATGATGAAAATCGTCCCTGCAGTCACCATTGTTTTGTATGTAGGACTGTATATAATACATAGCTAGCATATATACTATTTGAAATCATTGTTATTTTATGAAATGTTCCTCTGATGTAAATGAAATAAAGATTTTTTTTTTAAATATATGTATAGTTTTTTTAAATTCTATAGTTTTTTTTAAATGTATAGTTTTTTAAATTCTATAGTTTTTTTTAAATGTATAGTTTTTTAAATTCTATAGTTTTTTAACTCATGGTTTTAGTTTTATAAGTTACTGCAACATTTTCACACAAGACAATTCTTTATATATTTAAACACACAAGTTAGACAGTGGTTTGGCAGGATGTATTCTGATCAAACTTGACTATCTGGGTGTTAATGTTTGTTCTTATTTTATAATTCATACAGGAAGACATAAGTGCTTTCAGTTAGAGGAAAGAATGTAGTGCAAGTAGCAGCAACCATTTCTGTAACACTTGTGTTTAACACCACAACAGAAAAGCATCCTGAGTTGTTTCTCAATAGTATCGCAAAGTATTCAGAATGAATTTTAGGGATGTACCATACTGATCATAAAGACTATTCCCAGCCTTAATGTGACTTAAAGGGATAGTTCACCCAAAAATGAAAAAATCTATCATCTACACACCCTCAAATTGTTCCAAACCTGTATGAATTTCTTTGTTCTGCTGAGCACAAAGGGAAATATATTGTAAGCAAACAGTTGTGGCTTCCATAATATTGAAAAAATACTAAGGAAGTTTGGTTACAAACATTCTTCAAAATATCTTCCTTTGCATTTGGGTGAACTATCCCTTTAATGTGAAAAACTAGCAGCATTTAGACAGTGCGTAAAGAGTATGTTGCAGTTGCAATTGTAGGTAGATGTTATCTCCATAAGTACTGGTTAAGACAGTGACCACATTCACATGCACAAAAATCACCGACAGCAACTGGAATTTTCCTGTAATCATGTAGTCAGCATATATGTTCTTTTTCTGCTCTTCTCTGATGGAAATACTGGAGTTTTTTCTTAGTAATTCTGCATAGTGACTTAAACTCATCAAGAGCACATTGACATGCAAAATGTACACTACCTTTCAAAGTTTTAGGTTGATAATATATATTTTTTCATGTTTTTAAAAGAATCACTGAGGCGGCACTTATTTGATCAGAAATGCAGAAAACAGTAGTATTGTGAAATATTATTACAATTTAAAATAACAGTTTTCTATTTTAATATAATTCCTTTAATGCAAAGCAGTATTTTCAGCATCATTACTCCAGTCTTCAGTGTCACATGATCCTTCAGAAATCATTCTAATATGCTGATTTGCTGTTCAAGAAACATCTTTCTTAATATGATCAATGTTGAAAACAGTTATGCTGCTTAATATTTTTGTGGAAATATTTTTTTCAGGATTCTTTGATATTAAGAAAGTTCAAATGAACAGCAGCAGAATCTTTTGTATTATTATAAATAATAAATTTAATGCATCCTAATGAATAAAAGTCCTTTCTCTCAAAAACAAGCAAACAAAAAAATCTTACTGACCCCAAGCTTTCGAAAGGTAGTGATAAATGAACATTCAATCTTCCTAATAAGGTGGTTAAATGACTAAAATTATGATTAATACAAGCATCAGCCAACTGTCTCTATTCAGATTTCTGGAAACCAGAAATGGTTTAATCGGGTCATGGCAATCATGTTACTGCAGACTAAAATTTTCATGTGCATGTAAATGTAGTCACTTGCAGCAATCACAATCATACCATTTTTTTAAATTAATATCACAAGGTTGTTAACCATTTAAAAAAATCTTTCTGATTCTGTACAAGAAGAAACCACTCATAGGCTGAATCATGTGAACATGAACGGAGGGGTTATTTCCCCCCCATGTCAGCACACAACCGTAAATGTATGTTGGCATCAGAGATTAAGGAAGGAGAAGGCAGACACTTGCTCGCTTAATGTGGGTGAGCCTGCAGTTCTGTCACAGATTTTCTCAATCACACAGTCTGTGCCTGTAGTGGCTTCTACACTCGTCTGGGCATCTAACTCGACAGGAACAGGCTCAACCAAACATACAGGTTTGCTTCTGTTCACTAGCTCCATTCCACTGAAGAGCGACAGTCTGGGTGGTTCTACGATCTTGGACGTGTCCGTGTTTCTTTTTCCCCCCTCTTCTTGCTCTCTTTTCATATGAGACCCAGGTGCAGTGCTGTTACCCTGTGGGTTTTGTGTAGATGGGGTCTCCTCTGATGGTATAACAGAGGTTGCTTTTTCTCCAAGTTGTCCTGGAACAAAGGGGATGGTCATAGTTTCAGAGGGCTGGTCTGAAAGTGAAGAGATGGCGGAGGTTGGACGCCCAGCACGGTCACACCTGGGATTTGTGACACTACCAAGCAAGGCCTCAAACTGCCTTAGGAGCTAGTTAGATAAAAAAAAGAATCTGTTAGTGCCATAGAATCACAAAGAGTTAGTGCTAGTTAGTAAACATTAGCTGTATTAGCCTATTCTGCTTACGGAATGAACGTGGCGGCAGATTCATTTTTTTTTTTTCCGTAAGTAGAATAGGGAAGGCGTAGAACATACAGTGTAAGCGTTTTGAATAATGCGGAAACCGGATGTACGTTCAAGGCGATATTTTGTGTTCATAAAGCATATACAGTTGTATTTTTTCAGAAAATGACAGATTGTTTCTCTAGATAAGACCCTTATTCCTCGTCTGGTATCGTTTAAAGCCCTTTGAAGCTGCACTGAAACTCATTTTGACCTTCAACCGTTTGGAGGCCATTGAAGTCCACTATAAGGAGAATAATCCTGGAATGTTTTCACCAAAAACCTTAATTTCTTTTCGACTGACGAAAGAAACACACGAACATCTTGGATGACATGGGGGTGAGTAAATTATCAGGAAAGGTTTATTTTTTCATTCCAGGAAAAAAACTCAAAACTAGTATTGGAACACGAGTGTTTACCACCAGCATTCGCTGTATCATGTTAGTGGATTCATTATGTCGGACTCACTGCAGGTAACTCATAATCTGCAGTTGTTACTCCTGGCTCCTGACAAAAACATTGCATGCGGCGCCTGTGGAGTGTGGAAAGTTACTGGAGCGCGCAGCCACGCTCGTCTCTCACAAGGAATGTCCCGGCAGTGATTGACAAGCCAGAGGGCCAAACGTTTACGCAATGATCGCGTAAACGATTGGCTGATGTTTTTAAGGCCCTACCTCGTGCACAGATTATGTATATTAATGTTATTCCTTTCATTGCACCTAATAAATAGTCTTTTATCAGATAGTAAAGACAGTTTCAAGTAATATTGCAAAAATGTATAAAACAAAAACATCCTCTTTAGCACCTTTAAATAACTAGAAGAATTACAAAGTGCAGTAAACAGTAAAATTATTTGTGCTACAAACCAGTGTGTTTATGATTATGATAATAATAATTCCATGATAACAAATACCATTTTGCAATTAAAAAAACAGCATAACGGACTGTTTTTCTACAGCTAAAATAACTGGAAGTGAATGACAATGGAAGCCTCACACAATCACTCTTAAGTAATAAGGAATAACTCCCTTTAGAGTGGACCGTTTGTAACTTTGCAGTCATTTTTTATATTCAAACAGCAACATTACACACTAAAGAAAGTTGAAATTAAAAAAAAAACATAATAGGTCCTCTTTAATATTAGCCTTTTTATTACTGAATAACCTGCTTCCACTCATTTACACGTGGTTTTCCTGACGATACCTTGGTTGCCTTGTTGGCGACAGGGCCGGTGGTTCCTTCACTAAGTTGCTCGAGGCGTTTGTGTGTGATATTGAAAATATGATCTAGAGAGAGGAAGTCTGAAGACATCAGGCAGGCCAGAGCACACAACGCCCTCTGCAGAAAGGAAATAGAAATTGGTTATGTTGTGCAAATTTTTCAGATAGGTTAAAGAACAACAATTTAGGATGTTTATTTGAAAAAAAATATACTGAGCCTAAATGTAGCAGAATGGGAAACATTACCATCTGGACGATTTGTGTGTGGTCCTGAAGTTTGCGAGAGAGAAGTTCAACAACCACCTCACAGTTGAGAGTTGAGCATCTGAAAGAAAACAGGAGCAAGACATCAGTTATTTTAACTATGACTATACTGACCACAGGAATAAACAACTGTGAAAAGAAGAGTGCATGCGCTGACATTACAATCCAAGGGTGTATTGCAGATCAGTATTGATCAACACTGATACCAAAAATCAAGAACATGTCTCGAATGGAGTTTTTTACTCTTTGATGAAGTACTGGTTCTCTTCTCTGGACAGGAAGACTTTGGAACCATCGGTCAGTCGGTTGATAAGTGCCGTCTCCTGACCACAGTCCCCCAACTGAATGGCCTCCACACTGATTCAAATGAACAGAAATATCTCAGAAAATCTCACGAAACCTCAAAAGAATCAAATCAAAAGAAAAAATAATCAATATACTGTATTTTGCTTTGTGAACATGACGCTTATTTATTCATTCTTTAATGTGAAAATAGTTCAGTACTGTCCAAAGGGTTTGATGTCAGTAAGATTGATCAGTAATCAGTAATTGATCAAAATATTTTTCAAATAAATGCTGTTCTTTTTTAACTTTCTAAACATCAAAGAATCCTGAAAAAATATGATCACGACTTCCACAAAAATATTAAGCAGCACAACTGTTTTCAACATTAATAATAAGAAATGTTTCTTGAGCAGCAAATCAGCATATTAGAATGATTTCTGTAGGATCATGTGACACTGAAGACTGCAGTAATTATGCTGAAAATTCAGCTTTGCCATCACAGGAATAAATTACATTTTAAAATATATTTAAATAGAAACAGTTAATTTTGATCAAATAAATGCAGCTTCGGTGAACATAAGGGACATCTTTCAAAAACATTACTATTTTTACATATACATATAATAATATTTGTTATACTGCCTTTAATGTATGCAGATTTAATTGAAAAAATATTGTATAAATTGTTTATTGTTTAACAGTAATAAAAATAATTGCTTTCCACTGAGAACAATGAGAAATGGTCATAATAATAAAAAGACAAGTTAAACATACTGATTCATTATTATAATGAGAATTTATGCTTAATTTAACCGTCATGATTCAGTGGTCCTAAACATTGCCTCCTTAAAAAAAAAAAAATTATATACACACACACATATATATATATATATAATATTAGTTATATATTCCTTATAAATATTCTTATATTTATATATTTCTTCCCTGTGATTTTGTTGTGAAATATGACAAATGACAATGGGCTCTGTATGCTATTTTAGTTCTGGAAATGAGATGCCAGGATTAAAATCCCCCTTGGTGATGCAATGACCTGGCATTAATGACCTCAAACACTTGAGAAAGCAATGTGTGTTGACCTCCATCAAGAACAGAAGCCCTGTAGCAGTCTGTCCCTTACCGTTCTGATAGGTCACCACTCTCCCGACTCGCGCCGGAGTGGCTGCCCGAGCCGCCCGATTTACTGCTTCTTCCCAGTGAGGCCTGGCTGGCTTCTGCAGTCTCCTGGGATGAGTTGTGGGAGGAGCTGTGCCCACTGTCCGTTTCCTCCCAGCCTCCACCAGCCTGCCCTGGGCACCTGTGAGATGCTAAGAGGAGGAGAAATGGTCATTTCTTTGCTTTTATTCACTGCTTTTAAAATCTGGTGCATGACTCACCTCTGTGGCCGTGGGATGGGATGTTATAGGCACATGCTGGTACTGCCATCTCCACAGTAGCAGAGGGCGCCACCACAGCGTGGTAGTGATTGTCATGGAGACGGATGCCAGGATGCTCTGTTGGAGGAAGGACAGCGCTGGCAACCACCTCGGCAGCTTTCTGAATCTTGTCCAATAGAGTCCCTCCACCTGAACGAGAGAGGGAAACATTGCGTGAAACAAAACAGGACACACACCGGTATGCTTTCCCAGCTGTAAATATTAGTGTTGAGCTCAGGACTTGGATGAATAACATTAAATGTCTGTGTCTTACTGGACTCTTTCCTTCCTGGGCTGTATCCAAACCCCTGCATGCCAGACCTGTGTGACTCTGAGCCCATTCCTGCAAAAAATCTTGGTATATGTTATTCATCCCTTTTATTACATATGTTATGTATACCTTTTATTCCTTTTCGGATATTGCCCTTCATGTAGTTTTATAAAGCTGTTTGTGAATGTAAAAGGTCTGCAAAGTTTCAAAGTGCACAATAAATAGAATTATTGTCTCCCAAAAGAAAGAACCGATTGTGAACTGTCTTACTTCCTGCATGAACCTACTTAGGTTTGTAACAAATTTGCATAATGCCAGCCTATGGTCTTCACGAAAAACATATATTTTGACCTGCCCTCACACACTGTAGTTGTAGCTGAGGCCAGAAAGAGTTTAGTTTCATGTCGTCGACATGTCGAGAAGATGCTGTTTTCTGTGCTGCAAAAGCAAATACACTTTGAAGGCACTTCCAAAGGATGAGGACTGATATGGAGGAACTGATGACATTGTTACTGTTTGTATCTTTGAGGAATCCTCTGGAGCTGAAATTCAGATATGGTAATGGATGTTTGGTTTCCGACATGCACTGTAAGCAGTAGACCAATCTACTGGGCCATCTGACCAAAAAGAGCAGAGTAGACTTTTGGAAAGGAGGGGTTTAGAGAGATCACTGATTGAACCAGACATTGGTTTCGCACAATGAGTGAGAAAAGAGGTGATGTTGAAATGTATATTATGAGAAAATAAAAGTTTTTTTGACCTTGGATTCATGTAAACCTATTGTAGGAGACCTCAATAACAAATTAGAAACCTTTAAAATAGCATAATTTGGTAAAAATACCAAACTAGCACTCACCCACAGATTGTGTCACTGTTTTGTGTGGAGACGGTCCAGAATCTGAGGACATGGTATCATTAAATAGTAGGCTAGCCAACTCCTGTATAGAAACAAATGCTGGCTCAATTCAGACATTTATAACAAGAAACAAATAACAAATAGACAGAAGAGTGACTGCCTCCTGTATTAATTATATACTGCATATTCTTTATGAATAGAAATACATCTGTGTTTGTTTACTATATATTTACCATAATAAACTGTAAAACATACATTAAAGTAATAAACAGAAGGTCAACGTGCAAGACTACAAAAAAATAATGATCACAGCAATGACTAAACTGGAGTTTAATGGGTCAATGATATCGTTTTGTCTTCACAGTTACATTTAGGACTAGATGGTGATATCCCTTGCTTTTATTGCACCTTCCTGAGAAGAGTGGGGAACAGAGAGAAAGCTTTACCTGAGCAGAGCTTCTGACTTTCTGAAAAAGAGCACTTCCATGGATGGGGTCCGGGGGGCCACTGTAGACTAAAAAACACATAATACAGTCACCCTTTTTATTGACTTGAAATCTACTCTAAACATAACTCATTTTATTTACTTCTTTAAAATACTCTACTGTTCAAAAGTTTGGGGTCAGTGTAAATTTAAATATATATATTTTTAAATAAGTCTCTCATGCTCACCAGCGCTGTATTTATATATGAAAAATACAGTAAATACTGTGAAATATTATTTCACTTTAAAATTGTTTTTATTTTAATATATTTTAAAATGTAATTTATTCCTGTGATGATGAAGCTTAATTTTCAGCATCATTACTCCAGTCTTCAGTGTCACATGATCCTCCAGAAATCATTCTGATATGCTAATTTGCTGCTCAATAATTTTTTTATTATTAATATTAATGTTAAAAACAGTAGTGCTGCTTATTACTTTTGTGGAAACCATGATACATCTATTTTTTCCAGAATTCTTTGATGAATATAAAGACAGCTTTTATTTCAAATACAAATATTTTGTAACATTACGAATTTCTTTACTGATGCTGATTCTCAATTTAATGTCTTTACTGTATAAAAGTATTAATTTCTTTTAAGAAAAATTTTTACTGACCACAAACTTTCAAACTGTATGTTCCTGCTGATATTGTGATTGATTTAACAGTGCATGTTATTCCAAAGAAGAAAAAAAAAAAGTGTTTGCAAACTTTCATCAAAATATAAATTATTGCTTTGCCTTTAAACGACTTTCAAATTTTGCTGACATCACCAATCTGTCCAATTTTTCATGTCATGCAGAGACCACTTTTAACAATCCAATCAATTCCCAGTGGCTAAAATCAAGTCCCACCTTACATTTTTTATCTCACTGAATATCCAAGTAAACCAGGTTGGAAAAATAACTGCATCTCGATTATAAGATTTCACAAGTTTCTGATGCTCTGGTTTTGTTTGAAACATTATGTTTTTATGTGTGTACACCGACTCCTAAGAATCAGTCAATATGACTTCTTTTAAAAAGTGCTACAGTGTTTACCTAGAAATGTTTAGACCTGCTTACCTATTACTTCCTGTATGAATGTAGCATTCCTCCGTAGCTCTGTGAGGAAATGAGGTGGTCCATGGCCACATAAATGCAGGAGAATCTTCAGGACCTTCGACAGGGTTAAAAGCACAATAAACACCACAGCACAGCTAAAATCAAGATTTCAAAAACACTTAAAGGTGCAGTATGTAAGATTTTCTGTCCGCTAGAGGTCACTAGAGGCCTACTCAAAACAAAGGTGTAGCTTGATGACGCCAAGTTTGAGCGCAGAATCTTGGGACATGTGGTCTCCACATCAGCGGACGGTGCAAAATAATTGGGATAGGACTCAGGAAGAAATCATGTTCATGGATGCGATTATTAATGTTACTGTAGTATGAAGCAGAGCAGGACCGAGTGTTGTTGGAGCTGAACGAGGCCGCTGGAGCGATTGCGCAACACACGTCTATATAACGTTACTCTGTGCATTCGCTCGATACTTGTTTGAGACACACTGCAGTAAGATAGATCGATTTTAGAATATCATATTAAATGCTGGATGGCTTGTGTTGATAAATGGCATGCAATTCATTTTAAAACATATTGTATGATGGAGAAAATTCTGTATTACTGTTACTAAAAATAAAGCTGCATCTGATTATGCTATGTTAGCTACTTGACAAAATAGTGTTTTTCTCTGAGGCATGGTAAAGCATGGTACTCGCAAAAAAAAAAAAAAAGATTAGATTTAAACAATAAGACTAAATGTGTTGAGCTATATTACAATAATTAGTTTTCTGTCTATAAATATATCAAAACAGTTGTTCCCTTGTCTATTAAAACATGTAAATATTAAAGCGTCTTTGGTGTTTCCATGGTTTCTACAAAATAAAACCAGAAACCGAAGGTAACGCGGGTATGACGCAAATGACAGGCGACTCTTCACACGTCCCGGAGCCTTGGTTAAAATTGCAATTTTCTCACGATTTACAAATAGTTGCAAACATTTGGGATATTGTAAGTACTCAAGTGAACAAAATATATAACACTGGCCTAGTGGTTTTTGGATATTTTACTGCAAAATTATTACATATTGCACCTTTAAATTGAGCTTACCCTTTGCAGGGTTTGAACCTACAACCTTCTGGTTACCAACCCAAAGAAGACTGAGCCATACCACCCTATCTCACCTTAAGTTTGACGTGGCAGGACTCCACCTGTAGTCTCTCCAAGAGGTACTCGAGAAGACACTGGCAGCAGCCCACTGACTCATGGGAAATTTCTTAGATATCATGACTGTCAAGGTCCACAGCATTCATTTTCTCCTATACTTCTACTCTCTTCTGTAATGCCACAAAAAGGATACTTCCAATTTCTTCAAAAAGATAGCCGGGACAAGGCGATTCGTCATCTGATGTTGCTCTCATAAGCGTTGGCACCTGTGACACAAAAAAGAGCTGAGCAGAAGTACTGTAGCATTACCATGTACCATGGCTGGCTACTATATACTATGAATGTAACATGGTATTTATACTATAAAGCACTCTGTGGTCAAAACAGCATGTTAGGACCACGGTACATCATGTCCAAAACACCATGGAAGCACCATGATATTATGGTCATGTATTTTTAAGTGTCTGTAAACAGAAATATCAATTATATGCTGAGATAAACAGACTATTTAATAACTGCTAACGTCAGATATCCAGTGAACAACGTTGGAAAATAGATTTGGCGTAAAAATAGATAGCTGAAATGACATTACATCCCTGTTGTCACGGATACGTACTTTCTGTAGGAAAACCAACCGTTCCAGTAATGTAGCCATGATGGAGAAATCTGTGTTTTTTCGCCTGTCTATGTACCATTGCTCACAGGGCGGGTGACCGTGCAGGTCCTGCCTGCCCGAGAATATCTTCTTCACAATCCACACAGACCTCTGTTTAGCTCACCCACTCTGATTCGACGCGGATCTTTTCAGTGAACCGGTTCAGATATATTTGTTCACGAATGACTCCTTTGAGAGTCATCTGTTCAAAGGAATCGATTCGCGGAAATGAATTCAAGGTGGTTGTAGCCAATAGAACGCGGTCCTAAAGAACACGTGACTGGATACGGAAGTTTTTCCGGAGTGTATTTCTTGACCATCCTGAAAATGTCTTTGAAATCAACTCGTGTTACTAATGGCTCTTCACCATACGTAGGAATCTACAACAGAAAAATCAACCAATCAGAAAGCAGTGCAGATGTTTCTCGGTCCAGGTTAACGCTTTGATTGGTCGTCAATGGAAGGTTTACACACGTTATCTCAGAGGTCACCAACATGGCGCTGTCCATCCTAAACATACACACTACATAAATCTCTGAGTGCATGACTTTTGTGTATAACTGTGATGGGTTATAGTGATTTTAAATGAACGTCGACCCACCAAATTATTATTTTGCTGCTAGATTATTGTAGGATATTTTCTATTTCTTGAACTATGTCTGGTTCAAATGCTTGGACTCGCAGCAGAGCGAAAATGAGACTCTTCCCAGAGCTGATGGCTCAGTGCTCAGGAGAGGTATTGCTTCAGTATTGTCATATGTGTTTGTGTGTGTATAGATAGATAGATAGATGCATATATTATATTATTAGATGCATTTATTCTTTGTAAAACTGTCTGTTTTTCTATTATTACATTACTAGGCAGCTGCTTATGGGAAATGTGTGGCCGCCACAACCACTGGAAAACAGGAGCTGACCAAAAACATGTGTGTCAAAGAATTTGAAGCACTGAGAAGCTGCTTTCAATCTGCTGTGAGTGTTTTATTGTCATTATGCTGCATGTAGACTAGTATCCCTTTCACACAAACCTACATTAGAGGCATGGTTAATCAGAAAACAATGTTTAAAGGATTAGTTCACCCAAAAATGAAAATAATGTCATTAATTACTCATGGCTATGCCGATTAAGACCTTCCTTCATCTTTGGAACACAAATTAGGATATTTTTGTTGAAATCCGATGGCTCAGTGAGGCCAGCAATGACACTTTCTCTCTCAAGATCCATTAATGTACTAAACAATAAACATATTTAAATCAGTTCATGTGAGTACAGTGGTTTAATATTAATATTATAAAGCGACGAGAATATTTTTGGTGTGCCAAAAAAACATAATAAGGACTTATATAGTGATGGCCGATTTCAAAACACTGCTTCAGGAAGATTCGGAGCATTATGAATCCTTGTGTCGAATCAGCGGTTCAGAGCGCCAAAGTCACGTGATTTCAGCAGTTTGACACGCGATCCGAATCATGATTCGATACGCTGATTCATTTGTGCTCCGATGCTTCCTGAAGCAATGTTTTGAAATCGGCCATCACTAAATAAGTCATTATTTTGTTTTTTTGGCGCTCCAAAAATATTCTTGTCGCTTCATAATATTAATATTGAACCACTGTACTCACATGAACCGATTTAAATATGTTTTTAGTACATTAATGGATCTTGAGAGGAAATGTCATTGCTGGCTATGCAGGCCTCACTGAGCCATCGGATTTCAACAAAAATATCTTAATTTGTGTTTCAAAGATGAACGAAGGTCTTACGGGTGTGGAACTGCGTGAGGGTGAGTAATAAATTACATTATTTTAATTTTTGGTTGAACTAACCCTTTAAGATTATAAAGTAATATATAAATTGTATAAACAATATATATTGTTGGCCTTTCCTAAGGAATTGTTTTATATTTGCAGGCAAAAAAGGGAGTAAAGTGAACAACATCATGACAGCGCTGGAGATCATTTTAAATAGCCAGTAAAACATTTCTGATGATCTTTTGTCTTCTTTCATAGTTGCTTTTGTCATTTCTCATTGTAAATACATATATATATTAATGTGTTTCAAATGGATAATTGTATTGTGCATAAAACTGCAATTTTTTTAAATAAAAACATATCGTTACAATGTAATATATAGAGGCGGTTTGGACTGAATTATATCACCATCTGCATCATTACTTTGCTGTTTTCACATATCAATATATCAGAATTGGGATAAAAGAGACAGACTAATGATAACCAGACGTTCTGTGTTGTTTGGAGTGTGTAATTGATGAGGGAGTGTCAGAATGAGAAATGAGATATGAGGTGTTACGTGATGGGTGGTCATTATCACGCCCTTGACTGCCGATTACAGATCAGCACTCGAGTCGGGCTCCAAATTTGGACTCGCTCCTGAAATCTAGGATGGCGGTTTTAAGGGTTTTGTTTCCAATCAAACAAAAGCAGGCTGAAACATGAAAGGCCAGCTGATTAATGTGTATCCGTGGGGTGTATGTCACTGGCACCACAAAAGATTATGGGCTCTTAGTCGTCTCGTATGGAATGTAAAGCTGTGCCACTGTTAAATACACCCTTCCTGCACAACCTGCACCCTCATTAGCCACATGTTAATTGATAGAAGGGCCATAAAGGCAGCCACTAATGACTGGGGATCAACAAATGAAGAATGGCTCTGGTATAAAAAAATATGTTTCTAGCAAAGCAATGACCTGTATATCTATAAGAAAACACATGCTACAGGTTACACTTTAGCTTAGTCACAATCAATGTTTGTGGCCTTCCTTCATATGGGCTTCATTTGCACATTTTCGGTGCACTACAAGGTGTTAATTGAAAGAGAATGGTCATGTGGAAATGGTTGTGTTTGGTCCAAATTGGCTATAAAATCTAATGGTTTAGGCTGGGGAACTTGTCTTGACATTAAAAAGGGTTATGCAGACGATCAGTTCTGTGCATATACTGAGCATTAAGGCCCAGGTATACTTCATTTTCCACGTTCCGCTCAGTTTCACGAATAGTCGAGCATGAGAGCCTTTCAAATTATAAACCTTTGGCCATGCGCACTACCTAGTGGGCTTTGTTTTCATGGTGTTACATACGCTGTTGTACATAATTCTGAGAGCATGTGAAGGCAGCATTAATGTAGCACATACTTGTCCTTTACCATGCCAATGCTTGACATGGCATATCAACCAGGGACAGTAACAAGTTTTAAACATTTCTAATTCTTGTATAGTCATCAAACATGCTATTTTTACAACCTCATATTAATTGATAAACAGGATATTTGTGCTTTCAACAATTACTTTGTAAACATATATACACATCACTATAAAATTTAACCTAAAATGCTAAACGTGAGGGGAAAAGATAATGGACATAATTTGTAAACTTTTTTTAAAGGATAAACAGGAGAAATATAAACACAAAGAACATTCTGCACAAAAATGCTGTTACACAAGTCATTTTATTAATTTAACCCAATTAAAGAACAAAATAAATGGTTTAGGCCACACAGTTATCAACTTCTAACATGTATCAAGCTTTTTTTTAGAGGTCTCCACATCATCTGGTAACTTTTAAACACCTGTACATGGATAAGTAAGCAATGTTACTGAGAAGGCAGCATTTCATCAATCTCTTATGACTTTAAACCATCTCTCTCTCTCATATATATATATATATATTTGTTCTTTTGAAATATAAAATGTAAGATCCCCAGTAGCAAGATCAGGAAATTTATCAAAAGAATAGTCAATTACCATGACTAGTTTAACCAGAAACGTATATAAAAATGCATTGGGGGGACGCAATCCACACACAGTGTGGGTGTAACAGGCTTCACATATACATCACTGCAGAACATAAACCCATGAGGCACTGAGCAGAATCACATCTTCATAGGCAAAACATATGCAATATAGAACAACAAAGCAATGCAACCCTGAAAAGAAATCCAATGCACAGTGAAAACAAATAATTGACTGTGGGAAATGGTCATGTTATGTTCAACACTTAATTTAGGAATCTATATATGGTCCAATTTCAGACCAACCTCAAAAGATGAGAGTTGAGTACTTTCATAAAGTGATAAACAGAGTCACAAACAAGCTAAACATACTGAAACAAACTAGAAAAGAAAAACAATATGCACAATAATTATACTCAGCTACAGATCAGACATTTTGCATCAGTCGGAACATCAAAGATTCTCATACTTCATTCACTTACAGCTGGTTTGACTAACTATTAGTTAACTATAAAGTCAACTTTTAAATATACTAACTATTAATTATCATAAGTTAACTCTTTGGAAGGAAAATCTGATACTGCAGACCCACACTGAAAGACACTCCTTTAAAAAGGCATACATTTGATTGCATTTAAAAAAAGAAAGAAATTAAGGGAAAAAAAGAAGCTTTCATAAAGGACTTTGGATGAATATGAAAGACAATTCTCAAAATTTTCAGGATTTTTCTGAAAACCATTAAGGAAGTCTCTGCCTGGACTCCCAAGAGTACAAGGTACAAAGATGTCAGTGACCGTAGTCTCAGATAAGAACCTTATTTTTACCAATCAGACTGACCACTGAACATGTTGGCAAAGGTAACATTTAACACTCCATGTTCATTATACAGAATAGCAGAATGAAAACCCTAAGGCACAGTAAATGGTCCAATAGTTCCCAGAGAGAGAAAAAAAAAAAAAAAAGGTCCTAGGAAGATAAATTATTTTTTAAAAATTCACCTCATATTAATTGTAAAGCCAACAGAAGTTTCTGGCTTCTATTTCCATTCACAGAAGGTAAAACTTCATGCAATAACTACATTACATTTTACGACTTGGCATATAATTTACCATAGCAGCCACAAGGGGGTACACTTGTGCCGTTTTCCTATGCGATGGTCCAAAACACAGTATTCTGAAAAGCCCCGCGTGCCCATCAAGGCCCATTTTTAATGTGATGCCCGCTCAGTTTATTACACCAGACATTCTGTTTATTGCACCAGATTCAGCAAAATCTCACACAAAACAATAATGGAAGCTCATAAGAAACTGTGGATTCAGTGCTCCCGGTGGACAACTAAAGGATCAAATCAAAGTGCCCACTGTCATCATGAACCCAAAAGGAATGTTGTGTCTACTTTTAAAATGAGGAAAGAGATTCTTCTCACAGCCAGATCACTTCGTACGTTTTTAAAGCGTGCATTTCCGCACGTCCATTTGAGAGGACCATGTGGTTCCAGAGGTTGTTATTCCAGAGCAACCTACTGTAACTCTTCATTCTCCTGCCTCTGAAAAATCTGTTTAAGCTGGCGTGTGTGAACCAGAGACCCTGCCAGCAGCTGTCCCTTTAGGTCAGCGTTTAAGTCTAAACCTCCTACGTCCTGCAGAAGATCCAGGTCAGCACCTCCTCCACCCTCAGAGTCCACAGATCTGCGCCTCCTCTTAAGGTCCACCCCTCCATCCTCTCTGCTCCTCTTTTCCTCTTTCTTCTCCTCTTCTAGTGGGACTATGTTCTCCTTCAAGTCCCTGCCTCCTTTTTGCTTAGGCATTAGATGGAGTTCTGCTCGATCCTCATTCGTGTCAATGACCTGCTGTAGTTGGTCTAGCCGTTCCTTCTGCTCAAGTATTCTTTTCTCCTTCTCAGCACGTTCCATGATCTCTTTATCCGTCTTCTCTCGTTCCTGTTTTAAACTCTCATCGTTAAGAATTCCCTTTTCCCGCCGCGCATCAATGGCCTGTTGCAGCTGGTCTAGCCGCTCCTTGTGCTCGAGCAATCTTTTCTCCTTCTCGGCACGCTCCACGATCTCTTTATCTATCTTCTCTTGTTCCCGTTTCAACCTCTCTGCTTCAAGCCTTTCCTTCTCTAGCTGTTCCTTTTGCTGCCGTACGCGTTCTAGCTCTTGCTCACGTGCCAGTTCCTCTCGTCTTTCCCGCTCCTTCCTCTCCTTCTCAACACGGGCCTGCACTTCCTTCTCAATCCTTTCCTTATCCAACTTTTCTTTCTCTATTCGCTCCTTCTCTGCCTCCAGTTGGGCCAATTTCTGTCTCAATATCTCCTCTTTCTCAGCTAGAGCGTTGGGATTGATTTTGGATGGTTCTGGCTCTTGTTGGTGCAGCGGAACACCTTGGGCGTCAACCTCTGCAGATATTGCTTCGCCATGCCTTGCTTGGTTTTTCAGCTCCAGCTTCTTTTTGAGAACTTCAGCACCTCCATCTTCCACTGATTCAAGGGCATTGTGGGGAAGACCGGCTGCAATGTGAGCCTCTTTTGCTGCTGACTCTTCAGGAACCACGACATCTGCAGCTACATGAACTGGCTCACCCTGGGGCTTTTGCAATTGGTCCGGAGTGACTTTAGACTTCACTGCCCCCTCTATCCCTTCCAGCTGCCTCTGCACAGCATTCTCCACCTCACCTGCACCCTCTCCTACAAAAGACATGATGTGTTTCATTACTGCACTGCATGCAAAATCACTTCAAAAGAGAGCACCAATACTGGGATGCGTTTCACATACAATGATGTAACCCGCTGTTTGTGAATGTTTGTTGGAACTATGGTTTCGGAAAAAACTTGAACTATGCTGATAACAGCGGAACTTGCGAACATGGCTAATGACGCTTTCGGGAAACGCATCCCTGGTCAGGTTAATTGAATCATTCTTTTTTTTTTCTTTTCACTACATGACTAGGGCCACAATAATTTGTTTTCAAGTTGTCAAGATCTCAAATAAATGAGAAGATCGGTGCCTGTATTGGTACCACCATATGTATGTATCTGACTTTTAGAGACTCACCTGCTGCTGCCTTTGGTTCAGCTTCTGCTTCCTTTACTTGATGGACCTCCTCATGTTTTTCCTCCTGGTCCAAATGTCTTTTCTGCTGTTCTGCTACCTTTGGTTCTTCTTCTCCCTCCTTAATTTGGTGCATCTCTTTGTGTTGCTCCTCAATCACCGCTAGAAGTTTTTCCTGTTGGTCCAAAAGCCTTTTCTGCTGTTCTTGCTGCTCCTTAATTACCTGCAGCAGCACAGCATGGTCCAACTGACCCTCTGAGGATCAGTCAAGCAGAAAGGAAAAAGAGAACAAACAATCACCCAACATGCCTTGCAATATACAATAAAACATAAAAATGTGATTATTAAAATCCTTTCAAAACGGATTTAAAATCTGTTGAATATAATTAGTGCAATTGTCTATGGCTAAAATACTTGTCAGTCTGATTGTTTATCAAATTAAAATAGATTTTTAGTTTTTTTAAAGGAAATGTTAGTGGTGACAAAACCTGCCACCTTGATGTGGTAGCTGGCCCGATAACTTGCACACTATTTGCTAAGCAATGTTCAGAACAAGGTGTTCTGAGCCTCTAAAGTATTGTTAAGTTTTTATAGGTGGTTTCTAGAGTGTTTCTATGCAGTTAGTAGTGCATTGTTAGGTGGTTGCTAGGCAATTGCTGTGTTGTTCTGTGTGATTTTTAGTGCTTTCACTGCTTGCCAGTTGCTAAATAGTTACTAGGGTGTATCTATGTAATTTGTATAGAACAAACTGTTTTTATCACATTGATCATAAAAAAGAGACAGACTAGTGATCCCAATTAAAAGGAGATACTATTACCACAGCTATAATACTATATACATACATATACAGTAAACTAGATGAATAGCGGTCAATGTATAAACACAGGTAACAGACTATTGGTTATTAACAGCTACGATTGAAGGGTCGAAATGTGAGAGTTAATAGCAAAGATGACAGACTGAGTGGAATAAAAACAGCAGATATAAGTCACATCATCTCGTACCTGCAACAATCTTTTTAATCACTGTAGGAGGCAGGAGTCCATGGCACAACAGAATGGTGGAGGAAGATAAGAAATCGAGAAACAAAAGAGAAAAAGACAGCAGAAAGAGTGCAAAGTGCCTTAATAAAAAACAAGCCACGTGAAAGATTTGGTGCTTCTTTGGGGTATATCTGAGCATAGAGCATGTGACATTTCAGATGTTGGCCACAGAAAACAGAAAAAATAAAACGGTTAGAAAAGAAAAAAGGCAAGATAGGTTTACATATCAATGAATACCTTCTAGTGTATGGATTGAATTAAATTAATTGGCTTAAAATTATCTTGTATTGTGTCCTTAATATTATTACACATTAAATCACGGGTAAAGTTGCTGCGTTTAATTATTCATTATCATTGTTATATATATATATATATATATATATATATATATATATATATATATATATATATATATATATATATATATATATATATATATATATATATATATATATATAAAACTATAAACATATGATGAAGGGAGAAAGAGAAAAAAAATTCCACCAAGAAACAAAGTAGAAACAGTCTGACCAGGATTTATGAAGGATAACAGAACCAGGCAAAGACAAGAACTGTGAGCTCACACATCTGACTGAATAACACAACAGAAAACACTATTTTTCAAACCACCAGCCTATATACAACCTACATTTCAACCCACACTTCCTTTAGATTCTGGAAAATGTTCTGTGATGGATAAAGCACTTACCTTCCATCTTGTCCCCATCTCCATCCTTGTCTGCTCCTCCATCCTTTACATCTGGAACCTTCTCTTCCTTGTGCTCCTGCCCAAGAAGCTTCTCCTTTGCTGCAGGAAGCACAGTTAATGAATGAACAAATCATTACAGAGTGGAAAAGGTCATATGCCTGGACCTTATGATGTGCCATATAACCAGAATATTAAAAAAACCAAAAGGTCACAGACGCTGTTTACAAGCTACTTAGAGTTTATCAGTCATGTACGCTAAACAGAAACTAGAGTTTACTTTTATGAAGATCTGGGAGGTTGCCATGTTCAATCTAACATTGTGTTCACTCACGTTTCTCATCCTGGGGTTCAGGGGCTTTGTCCATCTCCTCTGGGATCTTCTCTTTGGCCGGTTCATTTTCATCACGCTTTTCTTTAACTTCAGGCAGGTTTTCTGGTTCTTTATGTACCACCAAGGGCTCAACTTTCTTCAGATCTTCTGGATTTTCTGCCTTGTCCAACACTTCATTAGCTGCATGCTGGTTCTGATTTACAGCCCTTTTCACCATATCTTCTTTTTCTTTTGACTCCTCTTTTATAGATTCCTCTCCTACCTCTTGTGCTTGCCCCGCCCCCTGCTCAGCAAGAAGCTCCTCCTCCTCTCTGGCAGGCAGTTTATGTTCTTCCTCCACAGCTACAGGTTGTTTCTTTTCATCCTCTAACTCCTCCTGGTTTTTGATCTCATCTATCTGAACTCTGTCATGAGGGATGGGCGGCTCATGGCGGTGGGCTTCCCCTTCTGGAACTGCTACACCTGTAAAAGATAAGCCAGATCTCTGCAACTGCTCAGAGGTTTTCATATGTCACAAAGCCATCAAAATTACATGGCTAAATGAATGCATTACCAGCTTCAGGGCGATCCAGCTGAACCTCCTCCTCCTTATTCTTTCCCTCAGCCACTTCCACAGGTACTTTAATTTGAAGGGGCTCTGCTGCTTCCTTCCCTGCTAGCTTTTCAATCTCTATTGGGGGTCTATCTGGCTTTTCTCCTGGATCAGGATCCACTCCCTTCTCTTGCACTAGAAACAGACAAACTAGATGTGTCAAAAAATATTTCAAATTTCTCTGCAAGGTAAAAGGCATGTCATATTTATCCCATAGCTATGGTTATCAACCTATGGCTCTCAGGCTTCACGTGGCTCTTTATTGATGCTCTCAAAGTTTTGTTTTTTGGTTCTTTAATTAGATGTAATTTGCAGTGTGACTCTTTGACGAAGACCCTATTTTAGGTACCAATCCAAATAAAGCAAAATTATGTTAACACTGCATAGGCCTTCATTATGGCAAAAATCCCAAAAATTGATCCGGTGAGATTTGACTGGATTGTTAAAAAGTGGGCGTTCCATACCAGAACAGACCACCGCAGCTAGTTGGGCAGGGTTTCTGCACTACCAGTTGAAAGTTTGGACTTGTACACTATTTCCCCACATTCAAAATAGAAAAGTCAACAAATCAAAACTATCATGTATTTTCTTGTATCTTGTAGCAGCACAACTGTTTTCAACATTAATAATAATAAATGTTTCTTGAGCACTAAATCAGCATATTAGAATGATGATTTCTGACCATGTGAAACTGAAGACTGGAGTAATAATCAGGGTTTCCACTCTTTTTCAGCGATCATTTTCCAGGACTTTTCCAGGACATTTTCAATTTTACTATGGCAGGAATAAAAGACAAGGATCATGCCCTACAGTAAAATATTGCTCTCCAAGTCTTTAAAAGGCGTACAGTTTATTGCCATGACTTAACTATAAAATCAGTTTTTGATGAGCTCTCAATCATACATTATGTCTATGGAAGCTTGTTTCCGCCACAGAATAAAAAATTAAAAAAGTTAATTGCGACTTTTTATCTCGCTATTCTGACTTTTCTCGCAATTCTGAGTTTATATCACAATTATGTGATATATAATTCTGGCTTTATAACAAAAAATTACAAGTTTATATCGAGCAATTCTGACTTTATATCAAGCAATTGTGAGTTTATATAACAATTATGTAAGCCTGCAATTGTTTTAGAATTTTGAGTTAAAAAGTTGCAATTACCTTTTTATTTTTTTATTCAGCGGCAGAAACAAGCTTCCATAGTTTATTGCCATGACTTGACTATAAAATCAGTTTATAATATAAGCTCTTCATCATACATTATGACAAATTGTTCTTGTTTCCAGTGTCCTTTTCATAGCAAAAAAATATTGAAACTATTATAATGTTTTGTTTAACTATTTGAAAATAAAAATATTAGTCAAAGACATGAATTGTTTCAATCCCGCATTTAAATAAGTTAGTCATTCCCAAAACTTTGCAGTGTGTATATTTAGCAGCATGAAAAACTTTTTTTTTTTTCAAATTGCAAATGGGTTATATACAGATTTTCCCTTTTTAATCACTGCAGCTGTCAATCACTTCAGTGGAAACTCACAAAGTTCTGCACTGTTGTGAAAACTCCTGTTATAATCAATGAAGCTGGCTACACTGCACAATGAATCTCTTATTGACCTTATATTGCATAAAAAGTATTAGTTAGCAAGTTAGTAAATCAGGTAGCTGCTTACTAATTAACATTTTCTGCACACATTTGAGCAGTTAATAGCATTAGCTAACTGCTGCAAGTGGCAACACAAAACTAAACATCATCATTGAAAATACTACTCTCATGTCAAAACTCACCATTCCTGAACATCGCACTTTCTGCAACTAACAGTAATTGTTTTTGGCCAGTGATAAACTCTTTGTTCTCAGCTGAAGAACTTTCTAAAAAATAATTTGCAAAAGGACAACAACAAGATTTTCCAGGACATTTTACATTTTATCTAATTTTCCATGGGTTTTCCAGGACTGGAAAGTTTGTCATCAATTTTCCAGGTTTTCCAGGACGAGTGGGAACCCTGATAATGCTGAAAATTCAGCTTTGCCATCACAGGAATAAATTACATTTTAAAAAAATTAAAATAGAAAATTATTTTAAATTGTTGTAATATTTCACAAGGGACTATGGATGAAAATGGGCTAATTTGGATAAATCAGCACATTTTACATTGTCATGTATTATTAATGTGTATTGTCCCTGATTAAATAAACAAAATAATATTGCTGTTTTTACTGAATTTTTAAGTGCTGACTTGGTGAGCATAAGAGACTTTTTTTTTTTTTTTAACAAAGTCTAACCGACCCTACTTTTTTAATGGTCATGTATATGACAGGTAGACTGGGTAAACCCAGCCTGATGTGCCGGCGATTTGATTCTGCCCGACAACTCAGTCTGGAAACCCGTACATTCATTTCTATTGCTTCTGTTACACTTTTGCGGGAACCAATCACAGACTGGCTTATCCACCTTGCTCGCTATTGGCGGGTATAACATGATGACGATAGAGAAGCGACGGCAAGCAAGACCATCAATCCAATTCCTTTTAACCTCTCAACGATGCTGAATGACTTCTTTAGTTTAGCAAACAAATCGCTCGAGTGGGTGTAAATACCACTCACTTTCATGTTTTTTTTGCACAACCTGCAAAAATCGCTCGATGCCATTGCTGCTTCTGCAAAGCGCTGATCAATGCTACAAACCGGTACAAACTAAACCTGTCTAGAGTTTTTGCGTCGCTCTGCAAAGTACGTCACCGGGATCATTGATCTGATTGGTTGAAGGACTGTCCAATTGTGTGAATAATGCTCGTTGATCACGCCTCTTGTGCAGTAGAAAATACATACAGACTCCTCAGACCATTAAATTGAGCTTGGTCTGGTGATAGCCAGACAATATGACAGGTGGTTAGAATTGACAAATTAGAGGGTTTGGTGACATCAGTCAAAAAGTTGTTTTAGATAACCTGTGTGAGTTTTTTTTCTTCTGTTAAACATAAAATAAGGTATTTTAAAGAATGTTGTGGATGGTAGCCATTGACTTCCATAGTAGGAAAAAAAAATACTATGGAAGTCAATGGCTACCGTCAACTGTCTGGTTACCAACATTCTTTAAAATATGTTCTTTTTTGTGCAAGATAGCAAGAAGCCTGAAACTAAAATCTGTGCATGCTTTTCTGCTGCAGCCCAGTATTAAAAGTCCCACTGAAAGTGCCACATAAATACCAGTAGAGGGCAGCAGAGCATGAAAGACCAACAGGACATGAGCCGAACCGTAGAGGAGATTTCTAATAAGGGTACGAGATGGATGCTCAGTGCTTTCCATATAACCTTGGCACTTGTCCTGTGCAAAACAGCCTTTGAATATTTACAATGTCCACCCCTTTCTTTAACCTGAGCCTGTAGTGTACTACCATAACAGATAATCTATTGCACGACAGCATTTATGCATACGTAGAAAGGAGTTACACATTTCAAATGAGAAAGGATAGCAGTCTTGATAAACATTATCTATGGGAGCGAGACAAGAAAAAGGGAGTTGAAAAGAAAGAGCGAGCATATAGTATAGGGGGTGGGGTGTACTTCCCTACAATCCTGAAAAGCAAAGCGTGCCTGTGTGCACTCATACAGCTGCAAACGCACACCTCTACATGCCCGCGGGCCCCATGTTCCACTCGCTCACTCACTGAGCCCTGCGTTTTCATACAGCTGCCCTCACCAGCACGCTGTAAACAGGAAACAGGTGTGGAAGTGGGTGTCCGCTCAATGATAAATGCCAGTGTCAGTCAGCAGGAGGGAGTGAGAGGGAGAGGAAGGAGGAGTGGCAGAACAGAAAAGGAGAGGTAATGGTGGATGAAGTTGTTGGGACGCTCATGGTATGTGCCTTTTTATGAGCCTCTGTCCTGTATCGGCCTGTGTTGGAGGGAACACTGTTGTTTCTGCCCTCTCCCAAATTTGGACGCCCTCCCATCTTCCTCCCTGGCCGGAGCCATAACGGGAAAACGCCACCGGCCGTTTCACTGCTGCTCTGGGACACCGAGCGCTCAGGTTTGAAGGGCGTCATTCAGGTCACTGATTCAAACAGAGGCCTACTACTGGAGCTAATCATCATTTGTGCTTCTTCACAATTCTTTCTCATTATAACATCCTTTCAGAAATTCGTTTTCTATTTTGTGTCATTTATTCAACTGATGATAACTCTCTCTTCACAAATATTAGGCATAGATGTACCTAGGTCTTTGGGCATCTCATGGGGGATGAGGATGGAAAGCTTGTCCTCAGTTTTTGCGGCGACATCCAGAGGGGGGTTTAATTTCTGTGGCTCGTTGGAGGAAATGGACAGAGTGGTGAAGGTACTGATGAGCAGGATACCGAGACCAACCCACAGAACCAGCTATAACAGAAAAAGAGGAATGAAGAGAGAAAAAGAGAGTTAGTGTATACAGTCATCTGAAATACAGTAAGATCAATGATGAGATGCAGATTAGTTTTCTTTTTTTATTGTCAGGCTCTATTAAATGCACTCAAAAATCTAATAAAAAAATATAACTTATACAGGCAACGATTTTAAGGGTTAGTTCACTCAAAAATTAAATCATGTCATTCCAAACCCGAAAAAAAAAATACATTAAGATATTTTTGATGAAATCCGAGTGGTATCTGAAGTCTTTTTGTTTAGTTTTTGCGCACAAAAAGTATTCTCATCGCTTCATAAAATTAAGGTTGAACAACTGTAGTCACACGCACTACTTTAACGATGTCTTTGTTACCTTTCTGGGTCTTGAAAGGTGCAATGACGTTGCTGCCTACAGTGGTTCAGATACCTCTCAGATTTAATAAAAAATATCTTAATTTGTGTTCCGAAGATGAACGAAGGTCTTACGGATGTGAAACGACATGATGGGTGAGTAATTAATAACACAAATTTCATTTTTGGGTGAATTAACCCTTTGAATACACCATGCCTTGATTATATTTTTGTGGGAAAATGGTGTTACTCAGATTATAATGAAGAACAAAATCCACATTGCTCAAAAAAAAAAAAAAAAGTCACATGATATTCAAAAAATACTTTTTACTACACTCACAGGTATTCAAAGTTTTAGAGATTCATTTTTACTTAATGATTACACCACTTACAAAAATAACTTGCAAAGATAAAACTGGTACAGTTAATAAAATGGTAATAAATGGTTCCACATCTTTGATCTCTGTAATATAACGTTCAATGTCCTAATGTTTGTAGTTCACCTAACATACTTCACTTTCGCTTTACACAGCTTGCATTTTGCATACATCTTTTCAAGCTCATTCTTCCCTTGGAGATGATGAAATCCAAAGTTTGTCCAAGTGCTTGCCCTCACTGAAAATGGGAAGGATGTATTTGTTTCCCTCCCTCCTTTGCTCAAGGATACTCCACTTCTGCTGCACTTCCTGCTCATGGTGTGAGGTGTGTGCTCTCTAAACTGTCCCAGTGCTGCATTGCTCTGCCCAATACACTAAGCTGGCAAGGGTATCTTTGGCATCCTATCTACAATAATGTCCTACAGTCCGTAATGGTGCCCCAAACGCTGATGAAATCTATTAAAGCAGGCCCTTCCCAGTTTCACTGCCCCTGATCTGTGGGTATTCTTTGTGCATCCGTGGACCTGGACATGTCAGGCTGCTTGGCATGAGATATGGAAGAGTGGCATTATACACTCATGCCAACACAAACATCTGCTGAGCTCATTATGACAAGAAGCTCTTTTGGAATGATCTTCGCTCCAATATCAGAAACACCACCCATTTGGGTGGAATCCAGAGTATGGGAAATGACCCTGGTGGCAAAGACTCATGGGCATGGAAGTGTGGCATAGTTGGCACTAAAGAACAATGAACATCAGTATGTTGCTTGCTCGCAAACCACACAATGCAAAAGAGGTGAGGGAGACATCAGCATTGTGGTTACACATCGTCTAAGATGAGAACTCAGTTGTTTTCACTCTATTGTGAAAGAGCAAAGGCATCTGTAATTTGGGCAGGAGACGGAGGGGGCACAGCTCGAGGCACAGAGCCAGACAGTGCCAGCACACACACTGTGGGAATGACTCCACACAGCTTGTCAATGCACTTGCAGGATATCAAAATTAATGACAAACTCCATTACAAAGAGAGAAGAGCAGCTGCCCTTTCTTCCTCACACACAATCCAAGTGCATTCTTATTTCATCTCACATCAGATATCACAGACAAAAATGGGATGTTTTTTAATGTTTTCGAAGGATGTCTTGGTTTGCTCACCAAGACAGCATTTATTTGATTAAAAATATAGTAAAAACAGTACTATTGTGAAATATTAGGAATTTAAAATAACTATCTTATTTCAATATATATACATATGTCAAACGAGTAAAAAATTGACCTCAGTTTTAGGTGTGTCATACCTGTGCAGTCCAGGCGTTCTTCATGATCTTCTTGTAGATGAGAGCTGGGCAGATGAAGCAGATCAGACTGCCCATGGTGGCTCCAGTCAGACCCAGGATGGTCTCCACTATGGCATGCAAACACATACATACATTCATTTTATAGAACCATTCTGTACAAATCACAAAAATGTGGGTGCACTACTAATTAAGAAACTAAAAACATAAAAATCATACTATATAACCAGTAGTTTTGGCTCTAAAATATGATTGGACAAGTCATATTTGAAGCTGTAAAATAGCCCATGCACATATCAGCTGAATTCTATATTAATGTATTAAGTTGCTACATTACAAAACAAAACCAAAGTTAAGGATAATGACAATTCTTGGAAGAATTGATTTGTGTATTCTGCAAATTAATAACTGTAATTATTTATTGGACATTTGTGTATTTTATCACTTTTCTACTTGCACTCTTCTTTGCATTGCTCATAACACTTTCTATAAACTTCTAATTGTTACAAATGACTTCTAAAATGTCTTGTGGCATAACTAAAACAATTTTTTTTAAAAGTGTACATTTTAATAATTTTATTCAAACTAATTTTCAAGAAATACTTGTTACTTTACGATAACAAGTATTTCAAGTATTTTTAAAAATTGACTATATATACACTACCATTCAAAAGTTTTAGGCCTGTTTTTGAAAGAAGTCTCTTATGCTCACCAATGTTGCATTTATTTGATCAAAAAATACAGTAAAACAGTAATACTGTGAAATATTATTACAATTTAAAGTATATGTTTTTTATTGTAATATCCTTTCAAAATAATTTATTCTTGTAATGCCAAAGCTGAATTTTCAGCATCATTACTGTAGTCGTCAGTGTCACATGATCCTTCAGAAATCATTCTAATATGCTGATTAGTTGCTCAAGAAACATTTATTATTATCAATGTTGAAACAATATTTTTGTGGACACTTTCATACATTTTCTTTCAGAATTCTTTGATGAATAGAATGTTTAAAATATAATATAAATATAAATCTTCTGTATGCATCCAATATTCATTTGTTAAAAAAAATCTTACTGATCCAAACTTTTGAATGGTTGTTTAAATATAAAACATATATTATATTTTTAAAGAACTAACTTAATATAAAAAGGTAATATTATCAGATTTTTTATGATATTTAAACTTACTGACCTTGACACACTGTAAGTGATATAACCAACAGTTTGTAAAAACAAACAAACAAAAAAATCACTGTAATGCACAGCCTTAGATGGCTAATTGCTTTAATATATAAACCAAAATACAACAGCAAGCTGATCTAGAAGTGTACAAATCCATTCCAACCTGCACTATATTCAGACCCAACATGAGAAGGCAGTTTAAAGCAGAAAAAAATGGCACAGGCAATCTACACCATCTCATCTCCTGAATCACCACATCCATCCTCCATCAGTCTTTCTCCCCAGACCGCTCCATCACACACTCCCCCCTCATCCCTCTATCTGCCTCCTACCATCTTCCCTCCATGCTGCCCTTGTGTTGCAAGGCTGGGCAGTGGGCCCAGGGGGTGTTTTTCATCCTGAGAGCAGCCATATTGTTTTACTCAAATTTATGCCCTGCAAAGTCTGCTTCCCTATGGTTGGATTTGTGGCCGCGAGGACACGCCAGTGGCCAGCGGAGCCGTCATGGAGGACAGAGCTATGCCTTTCCCCCATTCAATCGTCTCTGAGAGTCTCACCTTCCCCTCTCTATTAGTCTAATTGGGCCCAGTGAGCCAAATGGAGCCCGCGCCAGCGACAGCCAATCTCCATGAAGAATGAATAAAACATGGCCCACCCCACCATCGCCTAAAACACATCTTTATCATCCTGTTCAGCTGATAATGAATGGACGGTACCGAGAGGAAGGATAAGGAGTGATTGACGGAGAGATATTTTAAAAGGGAAGATGAAGTGGGGTGTGATGTCATGACGGTATTAGGGAGAGTGAAACTTGCGAAACGTGAGTACACACAAACAGACTTACCATTAGGAATGAGGATGCCGCCCAACATGGTGCCAAAAACAATGCAAAGAGTGATGCTCTTGAAACGAAGGGGTGGCATATACCCTCCTGCAGCAAAGGTGCCATCCTTTTGCTGAAAAACAGAGACAAACAGAGCACCTTCAAACCTGTTACTAGATTCCAGACATGTTCTCCAAGCCTCTGTTATGGTTGAACAAGTGAAATGCATGTAAGGATATTGGGTTTGGCAGGCAAGCTTCATAAACCCCCCTCCGCTCTGTTGTCAAAATGCCAGATTTAACGACAGCATAAAACCCTTCGCCCAACCGCGAATCCAACCGTGATTTGAGCTGATTCAGCGTGGCAGTAGTGGTGAGACAGCGAGCTGAAGTCTTGGCTGCTTTATGGAGGAGATCTGGACCTCTTCTCATCAATCCAGCCCCTTTTATTTCCTCTTGAATCTCTCAGCGCCCCAGCAGTGCTGTCCGTGGAGGCTGGATCACTGGTGTCTGAGTAGTGGAAGGAGACTCAGGGGATCTCAAGGGATCCATACCAAGGGACAGAGCAGGCAAATGCATGCTGACTGAGACCAGACTTGGGGTCTGACATCAGCCCTGTGTAAATCTGTTAGACTCAATGAAGTCTTTATTGAGTCCATTAAATTTAGCAAAATACTTCTGCAGCTGGTGCGGTTTATGTGCACCAGTAAGAAGGAGACACCTGAGTTTGTCCAGACAGTGCAAGGTAAAGGATTTGAAATCTGGGCCAAGAATTTGAGCATTTTAAAAAAGGGGATACATATTGTGGGTTAATTTGGTGTGGACAAAATGGGATGTCATTGTTGATACGTCCAACCAGGGACGTGCACAGGAATTTTGAGGGGCAGTTGCTCTGACCTAAAAAAAAGGGCACTCCCCTACCAACGCCAACGAGATACCAACCTTTCGCGAACTTGCTTCCAACACTCGTTCTCATGGAGGCGCGGTGTGCATGGAAGGGAGGGGCTGTGCGCGCGCGAGTATGTGAGAGAGACGCATGAGTGAGGGACGCAGGGAAATGAAATGTAGATGAACGTTTGCTCTATGAAAGACATTGACAAAGACGAAAAATAAGGACATTTAATCTATAATTTTATTTTATTTTAGTTAGTTTTGCCAAACACACATTACAGTTTTGGTTATCGTTTTTTTTTTTTTGTAATGCCTCGTTTTTATTTTTATTTCAGTTAATGACGGTGTTTTTTCCCACCTAGTTTTCGTTTTTTCGTCCGTTTTCGTTAACCATTATAACCTTACTCACCTTTCCGACAACGTTAAGTCGTCTCACCCGACAACCGCGACAATCTCCTTCTAGTGCCGCTCATGCTCAGCTCAGGTGCCGGTCGCGTGCAGCGCTGCAGCCAATGAAACAGAGTTTGCCCTTCCCCTACTGACTTTCACTTTCGGACGGGAGCCCAAATATGGAATTGAATGAGGCTTTGCAATTTTTTTTTATTTATTTATTTATTTTTTTATCTAGGCCTACGTGAAATTCTGCATTTTTTTTTACACCTCGGAAGGGCAACGTGAGTCGAGAAGGGCATATGGGCAGTTGCCCGGGCAACCTGAGCAACCCCCCTGTGCACGTCCCTGCGTCCAACCAATCACAATACACATCACTTTCGACAGTTCTTTCTCAAATCTACTTCAAAATAGGTCAATACAAATCTGCACTCTTTGGTTTCAAAAAAGTAAATGAGAAATGCAATAAAACAAATGAAAACAGAAAGCAAGCAATCAACGAAGTGCTGGGGATAGAACAGGGGTCATCAAACTGGGGTCTGGGCAGGATCATTATAGTTAGCTAAAACTAACAAAAACATTTCTGTTAATAGAAATTATTAGTTCAAAACTTAAGCTAAACAAAAATTTGAAATGTTGATTTGGCAATAAACTGAAATAAATTTACGTTGAAACACTAAAATGATAAATAAATAAAAAAAACAAACCTAAATAGAAATATAAAAAAAATATATATATAAATAAAATGACAAAAGCACATAATGAAATTACTAAAAAAATTAACTAAAATTAACATGAAAGCTTTTATTTTTATATTTTTAGTTAATTAAAAATATGAATAAAAAAAACTAAAATAAAAACTAAAAGCCACCAAGGGGTTTAGTACTAGTTTAGTGAGAAAAGTTGTGTAAAAATGATTTATAAATATAATAAATAAAAATAAATAATTAAAATTCACCAAATTTGACAAAATAGAAAATATATATTTTCCACATAATATTTTACACATATTTATAATATTACATTATATCACACATTATATATTGCAGTATAAATATAAATTACGTTTTATACATGAACATAAATTGCTGTTTTAGGATGGTGGTCGGTCACAAAGGAAACAACATATTCAGGGGGTCCACGGCATTAAAAAGTTTGAAAATCCTTGTCTTACCTGCTGCTCGAATAGCATGGTGTTGATGGCCTGTCTGCAGGGCAGGATCATCATGGGGAAGCCCACAGCCACAGACATCATAAAGCCCACACGGATCATCTCCGTTACCAGGTTAGATGGAAAGTTCATCAGTACGTTCCCAGCAATGTTATCTGTGAAGCTCACATAACCGAAGAACCCTACCTGGAGGAACACAGTACAAAGCATTCAGTAATGTGATCCATTTTCAATTAAAACTAAAAAATAGGCAAAAATTGATTTATTGCAGGACTCTGTTTTGCCCATCAGGATTTGACTGGAGAGGCTCAGAAAGTTATTATATTACATTAAAATCACCTAAACAATTTTTGCTAATGCACTTTTGTACATTCTTTTGCGATATATTAATATATCACTGCAGTTTTTCAATTTAAAAAGATGGATACTCAATACTGAAGTAATGTTTGTTTGTAGGGCAAGCATGAAGAAGAATTCTGTTACATTGGCTTTCCACTTCAGTATGTGGTTCATCTGAGCAAACATATAACTTCTAACAGGGTCACTTGATCCTGCTTGAAATGATCAGGACTAATACTTCTTATGGCATTATACAGAAGCGGCCCAACAGAGATCCATGTCTCCTTCCTTGTCTCTTTGATGACCTCACAACCCCTCCTGACTGTGCAATGATATTGTTTTTATGTGATGAAAAATAGCAAGCTGATTTTCAAAGGTCTTTAAAGCCTATCGGCCCCCTGAAGGCCCTCTCTACAGAGAAACAAAGCAGTGCTTTCCCTCCTTTCCCGACCTTGCTGGCCTTGATCTAGCCGCAGAGGAAAAGGTTCCCTTCAGTAGCAACACCAGGGAGAAGTCCTTGAGCCTGCCACAAAACTCCCTCTCTATTCTATTCTACAAACCCTCCCCTGAATCAATTCGGCTTTTGTTCAAAGAGAAAAAGCAAAAAGATGATGAAATATAAAAGTAGAATACAAAGAACACTGTAAAAAAAAAAATCACGAGCAATATTATCTCTCAAGGTAATGTTTATACTTCAGCTTTCAGAGAAGAGAATGGGGACCAGAAACATTCTGACGATGTCTTAAAACACATTCCACACAAAGTGGCCCTGAAAATATTTATGAAGGAATAAAAGAGACACGGGATTTGATGTTGATGGAGCGCGTCAGTGTATATGGGTTACAGAGGAACGTGCCAGTTGGTCTGACCTCATCGTCTGAGTTCTTTCTGTTCCTCTAAGCCCCGAATGGGAATTGGGAGGACATTCCAGGGTATCATTGTGAACCCAAAACCCACAAAAAGGGGAGGGGGGGCAATCACCTGTAGGGGACGGATATGGATCTAAGAGCAAGAACGGGAGCCGACGGCAACTCTACCATTCTTGAATCCTTATTTCTTTCCAGTGTCTGAGGGCACATGCTCTCAGGAGCCAATGAGGACAGAGCAGCTACAGAGCAAGTGTTTATGTGCAAGTTTTATATACATGCTATAGTTTGTATAAACAAAAAGAATTGTAATCATACTTTGGGGTCGATTTAAGATTTTATGTTTTTGAAAAAAATCTGATATACTCACCAAGGCCGCATTTATTTGATCAAAAATACAGTCAAACAGTAATATTGTGAAATATTACATTTGAAAATAACTTATATTTTAATATATTTTAAGAGTCACATGATCTTTCAGAAAACATTCTAATATGCTGATTTGCTGCTTAAGTAATATTTCATATTATTATCAATGTAGAAAACAGCTGAATATTTTTGTGGGAAAAAAAATCATATTATTTATAAAATAAGATTATAATAAAGTAAGAAAATGAGCACTTCTCATTTGTCAGAAAATAAAAAGCAAAAATAAAAAATGAAAATGGTCAGATTTTCTATACTATATACATTTTAAGCTTTTAAGTGACACCCATGACTAATTAGCTACTTTAGTCACTCCAGAAAAGGTTAAAACAGAAGAAAAGTTAAAACACAAAAAGTAAATGGTTATCGTTTATCAATTAACAGCAGATGAACTGTCTCACACACTTACTGTGATGTAGAAGGTGGTGACCACATTGAGGGAGGAGGTGAATATCGTGCTCATTCTCTTCACCGAGGGCTCATCCAGGCTGTCATAAGTGGGTAATACTTGCCTATGGAAGAAAAAGCTTTTTATATACATCAGGCTCAAGATGCATACCTTGAAGTGGGTCAACACAAGTTAAGACTATGACATACTGTTGATTACCACAGACAAAAATTCAGTTGCAGCTCATATTTTTGATATAAAGGTTTATATTATTTCTTTCACAAATGTCAATTATTATTTGAACTGTAAAGAAGTCTAAATCATTATTTAACAGTGTTCTAGGTGGAAGAACATTTGGTTGTGCATAACTAATGTAATTATTGTGGGTCAATTTCTTGTTTCTTTGCACATATCATGTGAATGTTACAGGGTCTACCGGTTTTACATGGACTTATCCCATAAGCTTAAAGTAAACATGATGTTTATACAAACTTAAGAACACCATGTGGTAATCGACAGCATGTTACAGATAAATTCTTGCATCAAACCCAAAGCATTCCTTTAAAATACTCTAGGACATATTATCATAACAGATGCACAATTTGTGCAGTGTCAGATTTATAGTAATGTTATGAGAAAATATAACAAATATAACATTATGTGAAATCACATAAATGCTTATTTATGGGTTAACTCAAACTGACCAGTCACAGTATAATCATTATTTAGCATAAGGACATACTGAACTGTGCATTTGAGCTCTAGAGACATAAACATGCAAGAGAGCAAGAGAAGCAGGAATTTAATATAGAAAGGCCATCACTCATTTCAGACATACAAAAGACAAAATGGAGGAAGGGTGGGAAGGAAGGAGGGAGAGCTGAATTGGATGAAACAAGCACTGATAAAGGGTTCAGTATCACAGAGAAACAAAAAACAGCTACAAAAAGAGCAGGAAAAAAATCTATGTCTGTCATCAGGACAACCAATAAAACCAGACGCCAGCAAAACATTAAATGGGGAATTTACAACGGCTATATATTATCGACAAGTGCTAGTCAGACTTTAGCATGTTATAAAATTTCCTGGCAGTATGGGCTTTTATTCGGTCTCTCTTGCTCTCAGCCCACTCACAGCTCTCGTAGACACAGTCAGAGCCCATTCCAGCTTTTATTGGGATATACAGTACCACGTTCTGGGCTTTTTAAGCCAACGCCTGATCTCACACCAAAGGCCAGTCTGTCTCATAGCTGGAACCCACTCGCAATAAAAACCAGAGTAGGAAGAGAGAGAGACATCTATGCAGACTTACACATTTTATGTGTATTTTTTTTCTTCATTTTCAGCTATTCATTACAGTATTTGCAACACAGCACTGTTTTGATATTGCTCAAACATTCCTTTTCCATTCACACTCCATTTGAAATTTGAAAATCTCCCATTGACTGCATTAAATTGATCAAAAGTGACCGTAAAGACATTTATAATGTTACAAAAGATTTCTACTGAAAATAAATGCTGTTACTTTCTATTCATCAAAGAATTCTGAAAAAAAAATAATTAGAATTGTTTCTTGAGCACCAAATATTAGAATGATTTCTGAAGGATCATGTGACACTGAAGACTGGAGTAATGATGCTGAAAATTCAGCTTTGCCATTACAATAATAATTAAATTTTAAAATACAAAACAGTTTTTACTTATTTACTGATCAAATAAATGCAGGTTTGGTGAGCATAAGAGAATTCTTTCAAAAACATTTTTCCAAAAAAATAACCCCAAACTTTTAAAAATGAATAGATGTTGCGATTGTAAAATTTGCATAATGTATTGTATAAATGTCTACAAATGTCTCCAGGAAGACTAAACCTCTATGATCTGAATGTGGCAATCGAGGATTTGTCTTTTAAGGCTGGTAAATGCTCCCTTTGTTTCTCCTGAGAAATACTTATTAACTGACACCATTTAACAGCCAATGGTTGATTCTCTTACAAAACAAGTCTCATGTTGAGTCTCATGACAACGAGATGTGCAACACGTGATTATGTGTAATTTATTCAGAATCTAAAAATCTGACTTTATTTATATAAGCCCTAGTATTCCTTCAGGAAACGCAAATATACTTCTATAAATTCTTTCAACGTAAGTTTTGATCTGTTAAGTTACCAACTGAGAGAGATAGAAATAAAACGGGGGAATATGTTAGTGGCATGGCCAATTAAATGCTTTTACAGCCATGATATGAATGCAAAATAGAATTCAGACATATAACTACAGAATTATATAGATATATTAGAATTCAGTGTCATAAGATGGAGAGAAAATACCCCAGAAAAGCCATTCCTGATGAAATACAGTGAGTGTGAAGGGGGAAGATCGTGATGCTACAATCCCACTGCAATTTCTCTGCACCTCTACCAAGTGTTGACACAGTAATTATTTTGTAATACTGCTAAAATGATCCCGTCATAACACCTAAAGCTGTGAATCTGTGACTTGATGCTGTGTAAGCTGACATGACAATTTTACGATAGGAATAACACCATTATAGTGTTTACACATTACAGCGGTATTTACACATTAAGCAGGAGCCGTATAAGGGCACCAATGGACCCAGAATGCTGCTCGTCAATGAACAGTATCTGTTCTATTAGTCAAAAGAGCAACCAGGTCAACTTTTCTCTAAAGATTCAATTTGGCATCAAACAGAGCTCGTACTAAATGTACTAAAGTAATAAATGTAAATGGATGGGTAAACGTAGGCGACGACAGGAACTGTTTGTGGTCGGATCAGAGGTCATGTAGCGCCGTCTCGCTCTTCTAATGATCGGGTGTAAGTGGCATTGTATGTCAATGCTGGCCAAGAAGTCACAGCCAAATATCAATCATCACCCTTCATAGAAAGAGAGTGTGTGTGTGTGTGTGTGTGTGTGTGTGTGTGTGTGTGTGTGTGTGTGTGTGTGTGTGTGTGTGTGTGTGTGTGTGTGTGTGTGTGTGTGTGTGTGTATATAAAGGGGGTGTCACAGTCAGCCTCAAGAACCGCATTACCTCATCCACACCAGAATCCAACACTGACACCTCCTCCACCCCAACACCCTCACTCTCAAACACACACATACACACATTTGTGCTGGCATCCGCACACTTAGACACCTCAATTCTATTCACTCCCAAACACATAAATACCTAGACACACACAAACATGCACCATGTTAAAGATAACAGAAGGAACCTTATATGCATAGGCCTATATGTGCACGATATGTAATAAAAAAAGTTACTCTTATTTATTTTTTTGTCTGATTTTTTCTAAAAAACATTAAAAAAATCTTGCCAACCCCGAACTTTTAAACAGTAGTGTATATATATATATGTTTAAAGCTGCAATCCATAAATTTTGCCTCTTTGTCGCCATCTCTGTTTGAAACCTGCAACTGCAGTTATTTGCGGAATTATCATCTTTACGTGGGTTGTGTTCCTCAGTGCGGATGAATCTAATGTTTGCTGTCAGTCACCACACCAGTGTGGATACAGTTCTTCGGAATCACAGATTCTGCATCTTGGCAGTCCGACCAAAATGAGAATTTCTCCGCAGTCCGAAGTCTTTTGCTTTTGACTATGGGTTAATCTCCGGTTGTCACTAACGATTGACATTTGGACCTTTCTGGATTACAATCCTCCATCAAAATGATACGTTTAATTATTGCAGCTGCTGTGAAAAAAAGGCTATAAATGATCTGCCGCCGGCAGCTTCCTCTACATGCCATTATAGCCTACTAGCTGGGACTCCTTTATGTAAACAGACGTAATGACGCAAAGACGAACGGCTGCATGCTCAAATTAGGGCTGGGACAATATATCGATGCATCGCAATTTGTGGATCGATTCTGATATTTTACAAATGCATTGCAATTCTCTCTCGAATCGATTCTGAGCTTAGTTTTTAACAGCAGATGGCGCTCTTGGCAAGTTTTTAACCGCACATTTAAATGCTCAAAAAGAAGAGCGCTGAAGAGTCTGAGAATGTACTTGCACCTCAGAATGCTTTTATGACGTGAGATTAATGTAAACAGCCCACTGCAAACACCCTTGTAATTCACTTAAAACTTTTTGAACTTTATGAATGATTATTTTATGCAAGTTTCAAGTAGTGTGTGTAAGGAATTGGAAGGAAGCAGAGTACGGGTGTTTCTAAAGCATATAGTGCCATCTCTGAGAATCATTTCGAGAAAGAATCGAGAGAGAATTGAGATGCATTTGCGATGCATATTTTTCCCTGGATGTTTATAGATTAATTGTTTAAACAGGTCAAAAATTGTTTAAATTGTTTAGACAGGTCAAAACTATGATAACCATATGTGTATTGTAGAGATTTTTTTTTATATGATGTAGATATAGTAAAACTACAGTAAGAATGATCTGCACAATAAATTAGAAAAGAAAAAAGAAAAGAAAAGAAAAGCTGAAGGAATTGGGAGTGGAAGTGAATGGACATTGGTGAATGACGTTAATGTTGTGAAACATAAGAAACAGAAAGAAGTGAGTAAATTACGCTCCCTGCCCAAACTTGAGAATACCTGACCAGGTAAACCCTGAGATTACCAACCCCCTGCATGGTTAGTATATTTGAGCTAATGAAAAGGAAAGAATAGAGACATAAAATTAGTTCAAGATGGAGAAAAAGAATGTGAATTCTTATCAAAATCTTATGGACAAATGTCTCTCACCAGTATCAAAGAGCTGTAACAATGTTAACTATGATCTCAACATTAGTCTATGGTACTCCCACAACATATCATAGTTTCAACAAAGACTGTGTCAGTGCACAGTGGTTGAATTCTTCAGGGGAAGATCCGGTCACGGTGAGCTCTTTTTGGATGAACTATGATAAGCTTCAAAAACTCATTCCATATTTATGAATCATTTATGCTTGTATCAAAATGCACTGATAGTTCAACTGACAAGTTGCCAACTGACAAAATAGATCAAGACAGCCTTGTGGGTCAGTCTTTTATTGCTAAGAAAACTGAAGCTATTCAAACACGTTATAAAGGGAAAGAGGCCTTTCATGGTTAGGAATAGTTCGCTCATAACTGAAATGCATTCTGTCATTACTCACTCACCCATTGTTCCAAACCTGTATGACCTTCTTCCCTTCTTCCAACATTTTTACATGGCAAGTTCTCTTTATGCACATGTGCGAAAGAGATTTAAAAGCTACAGCTGAAGCAAGACAAACAGTGAATAAAACTCAAATGTTGGTCTTTTCCTCCATGAAAGAAAGAATGTCATATAGGTTTGGAATGACATGATGGTAAGTAAATGATGACAGATGTTTCATTTTTGGGTCAACTATGCCTTTAAGGAACAGAGTTAGTATTAAGAATAGGGTAAAAACAGTACGCAGAGGGCAAAAAGTTAAGCATTCCACGCAGATTAGTGCCACACAATTTCTAAGATATTTGATAAAGATTATAGTTATGACAAGCTAAGCAGCTTCAAAGGTCCATTTTCTCAGAGCAAACACTAGGTACATCAGCTCTTGAATGTCCTTTTGCACCATTAAAATGGAGCCTTATATTAAAGGGATAGTTCACCCAAAAATGAAAATTTTATGTTTATCTGCTTACCCCCAGGGCATACAAGATGTAGGTGACTTTGTTTCTTCAGTAGAACACAAATTATGATTTTTAACTCCAACTGTCGCCGTCCGTCAGCCGTATAATGCGTGTCAATGGTAACACAATTTATAAGAGTCAAAAAATATGCTTATACAAATCCAAATTAAACCCTGCGGCTCGTGACGGCACATTGATGTCCTAAGACACGAAACGATCGGTTTGTGCGAGAAACCGAACAGTATTTATATCATTTTTTACCTCTAAAACACCACTATGTCCAACTGCGTTCAGCATTCGCTAAGTGAGGTCTGATCGCGCTCTGACAACGGCAGTGATGTCTGGCACTCATTGAAGTATAAGCGCGAGACATCACTGTCGTTGTCAGAGCGCGATCAGACCTTGCTAAGCGAATGCTGAACCAGCTGGACATAGTGGTGTATTAGAGGTAAAAATTATATAAATAATGTTTGGTTTCTCGCACAAACCGATCGTTTCGTGTCTTAGGACATCAATGTGTCGTCACAAGCTGCAGGGTTTAATTTGGATTTGTCTGTGCATGTTTTATTTACTCTTATAGTAGAAGTTCCCATTCACTCCCATTATTTGACTGACAGACGGCAACGGTTAAGAGTTAAAAATCATCATTTGTGTTCTACTGAAGAAACAAAGTCACCTACATCTTGGATGCACTGGGGGTAAGCAGATAAACATCAAATTTTCATTTATGGGTGAACTATCCCTTTAAGCCTAACTGGCCTGATTTAGGCAACAGAAAGGAGGGGACAGGCAGTGCGAGGATTGGGGAGTACTTACGACTGACAGGCAAATGCCATGCCACAGATAGGGATGCAGCGAAAGACGCCGTCCCACCGAACGTAAATGACCTTGTTCAGCCACTGGCCAGTGATGAGGCCATGTTTGAAGGAGGAGAGCACCATCTGTGGTGGAGGGGAGAGCAGGAGGGTTACAGAACATTCCCATAAAGAAGGGAGAGAAAAGGACGAGGAGGGCAGTGATGATGCTGTGATAAAACTCACTGACTATGAAGAGAGCATGGAGACCCTGTAATCTGTTTAAAAAAGGGATTTAAAGACTTCACCCCCAAAATTAAAATTCTGTCATCTTTTACTCACCCTTATGTCTCAAAAGTCTTTTATGCTCAACAAGGCTACATTTAATTGATCAAAAAAACAGTAAAAGCAGCAATATTGTTAAAAAAAAATTTATTACAATTTGTTTTCTATTTTAATATATTTTAAAATGCAATTTATTCCTGTGATGCAAAGCTAAGTTTTTAGCAGCCATTACTCCAATCTTCAGCGTCACGTGATCCTTAAGAAATCACTCTAATATGCTGATTTGGCTCTCAGGTAACATTTCATATTATTATCAAGGTTGTACCACTTCATATCTGACAGCCGCGAGACCGGACGAATGCGGTGAGTGTATGTTAGAAATCAGGAATTGTGAGAGAACATTGTGATTGGTATGTTTTTCTTGGGTCTTGGGTCAATCAAACTTGGGTCTTCAGCCGGCATAGTTTAATTCCAGTTTGGCTAGAGCACTTTTGATAATGTCTAGCATTAGGCCAGTAGGTGGAGAGTAGGCAGACTTTTGTAGCTGTAACACATTCTACCACATGAGCGTTTACACTGCGAAAGCAATCCGGTGCGTTTTCGACTACCTCTGGAAGTAATCGAAAGTGGACAAGATCAAAACGTTTTACACCCCGTTTACAAATGTATTTAGCGTCGTCCATTTGTGATCCAATCGACCAAAACGCATCTTAATACCATGTCGAAACAGGGCCTTAGAAGCTTGAAATCATCAAAACAGCACTTACTTTTTCTGTTGTGTTTCATGGTAGAAAGAAAGTCATAATGTTTAAAACAACATTATGGTGAGTAAATCATAACAGAATTTTCCTTTTTGAGTGAACTATTCTTTAAGGGGAGAAACAAAGGAACTCATTTGCCAACTAATGGGGGAAAGTCATATTGAACAAATCATACTGATCAACTTCCACACATGGTTTTCAATGCCAGTTCATCTCTGAAGGACAGCAAAACTTTCTAGTTGCATGCAAAACAATCTTGAAAGATAAAATCTGATTGCTACACACATTTGCAGAAAACATTTGCAGCAACTCACCACTTTCAAAATCAAATGCACCAGCCCGTGTAACCATCTGTATCGCCAAACCTATCAGACCTGCTTACCCAGTCGTAAGAAAATAATTCTAGCGGGAATATATCAAGGGACGCTGGGTATCACCAAAGAGTCGAGACAACTCTGACGACCCACAATACATATGAATTCTGCCACGAATGCACTGACCTCACGCATTCACACACACAAAAATACCCTGAGCCAGACAGCACCGACAAACAGAGCTTTAGATTGGATGAAGGTGGACAGAGGAGGAAGGGGATTTTGGGTAATGTAGCTGAATCCATGGCAGTGGTGCGGTCCGTTCTCTGGGGCGGATTACTTACGGGTGGCAGCAGAAGGTGGTGGCGATAATTGGCAGACACTGTATGACACCCTTGAAGCGCCACAGATGTACTTGCTCCACCCAGGAGCCACTGATTATTCCGTAACGCAGAGACGACAACACTATCTATAGGCCGGCGAGTCAGATGGTCAGTCAGAAGTCAGCATCAGGAATGGGGGCGGGGCAGTGGTTCAGATGGGGGCAGAGGAAGACACATAGATGGTTAAATGCTAGACTAATAAATTGGGTTGGGGAAAAGAACGCCCTGTGGAGCTGGATAAAAGGTATATAACCAGTAAAGGTAATTACACTGTGATGCAATTGAATAAAAAACTCCAGGAACATCCATGTTTGCAATGTCAATGTTATAATAAATATTCAGATTACATAAAGTTGGGTCAAAAAATCAGGACCATTAGTAAAAATGCTTCTATGTTGTGGGGAAAATGCTTTTTTTTTGTCATTTTATTATTATAAATGGTATTATCAACATAATCCAAGTGAAAACTGGTGTAAAACCTGAATTTCAAGCATTTTTTGCTTCAATGGAAGAACGAACACCTGACCGTCTTTATAAAGAGGTTCACATGATCAATATCACATTTAATTACTGACCTAGAAATAATGCAATATAATGCAATTAAATATCTATGTCTTATTCATTTTACACTTCTTTGTTTTACATTTCTCAAAAATCTAAAACTTACAGGTTAAATTAGAAAATTTCAATATGATCTCAGCTATTTTTCCCCCACTGTATACAACTTGAAAAATATGTAAATTGATTATTCAATGAATTTGATTTAAAAACTGCTCTCTACCGCATTCAACATCTTTCCCTAATACAGAGTTTTATAATGTTCTCTGTTCTGTGATGGTTCTCTTTAGTTAAGAGCTTACACTTCACTTTTAAGCCTCTGAAAAATCCACAGACATTGAAGTCCTGCTGCCATGGTGATGCATATTCACATTGTATTCACAAAAATCAGCCAATCGCCATATTAAACTTCTCAAAAGAGACAGAAATTGGCCAATTTCATTTATAAAAGCTATAAATGAATTCCACACATACTTAATACACTACATCATTGAAGTGACTTTCAAAAACATGTCCTTAAAGCAACCATAATGAGCAGCTGTAATTTGAAGTGTTTGAAAGTCATGTTGAAGCGCCCTCTTACGCTTTATAAAACACATTTTTATATCATTTAATTAAATATTCAAATAGCTAAAAGATCAATTACCCCTTTAGTTCCTCGTACCAATGCAATATACTATATATATATATATATATATAAGTAAACTGTCTACACCTAGATGAGGGTGTGCTGACGGGTTTTACAAGGTTGGAGTTTGGAACACTGGAAAGGGGAACGACTCACCGTGAACATGAAGAGTGTGTAGAAGATCAGCGCCATGGCTGAGAACGACTGGATGGATGACATCATGTTTCTCTGCAAGCTGAGGGGCAGTACGACTAACAGCGAGACCGAGATCAGTAACACGATACGAAAGCTACGTGTCACCTGAAAGAGCAAAAGGAAAAGCAGTTACTGGCAAATTCAGGGCATCAAAACTGAAAAAGGAAAATAAAATAAAAAAAATAAATAAATATAAATATATATATATATATATATATATTTGTTATTACTAGTTGTTGGTCGAATGATATTGGTTTTCTGATGGCCAATGCTGATATCTTAGAGAGCAGAGTGGCCAATGGCCTATATAAAGTCAGTATATATAGCCTTGGCGATATAACATTCAACCACTAGTAAGAAATATTTATGGCCAGTAATATTTCTCAATTCACCCGACATTGGCAGGTGTGATAAAAAGTTCATTTTCACACAGAAACTGTGATCTAATCTACTCTAGAGTTATAAAACATCTATGAAGTGCTTTTTTTCTTTTGTAGCTCATCACTCTTTAAAGATAGGGGCCTTTGATTTTATCAGTACAAGAGGTTTATGAACAAGGGCAATGATCTGGAAGTTCTGGGAACTGCATATGAACAATTAATAGATTTGTAAGAAATGTGTTGGAGTAATAACAGGAGTTTACCTAATTTTAGCCACGTGACAACCTAAAAGTAGGAAGGTTATTTCTTACCTGCAGCCCAAGCAGCTGAGCAAAGAAGTTGGACCCCAGATCTGCGATGACGACATAGAAAGCAATGCATGTCCCCAGCATGAGGCCAATCATGCTGAAAAGAGAGAGAATGTCAGCAGAAAATACAAGCAAACTTTATTTCATTCATGAGGTCGAATTTCATCCCTACAAATGCATCTTACCTCAATTCCACAAGTGCTTTGCCTGGTTTTCCATAAGCATGAAAAGCTGGGAAGTGAGAGATAAAGAGAATAAAGGTAGACATATTTCAAACCCAAAACCAAAAAAGAAAGCTTCTTGCAAAAGTGTCTTGTAAAAGTTAATTTTTTTCACCCATTTGATAATAAAGGTTGTACATTTTCTCTTGAATAGTATTTTTAATGTAACACTAGTATCAAAAACATTTCTGCGGCAGGAGCTCTTTCAGTCTGTGTTAACGGTGAGTTGTTGGTTCCTTGCTTTTTCTTTCAATCTTGCTTAATCGTAATGAAAAAAATTTAACAGATGTTGCAATCTTGCAATCTGGTCACCTTATTTAATGAACAATACAATGAATGCATCACTGCCAGATTTTCTATTTATTATAATCATTAAAATTACAACTTGTAATAATTGCTTTAATGAGATCATTGTTTCTGCCTAAATGAATACATGATTTGTATTATCTTACAATTGTAGATTTTTGACATATGGACATTACTTTGACACAGTCACCTCTGATAACAGATTAATCTGAACTGTAATGTAGAAAAATGAATTGCAAGTGCAATACAAATAAATGTGAACTGAATTGAATTAATTATTCCACAGTAATCCACACACATGACACTTTAAAAAATAATTATATGGTAAATGATGGAAAATGAATGCAGCCTCTGGGTGTTTGTTGCTTTTGGCCACTCTCACCTAGTCCAGCATAAGTCCTGCGTTTGGTGTTACTGGCTGAGTGGACTAGAAACATGCAGGACTGGTGGGTCATCCATGAACAGAAAAACAACAACAATGTGCCCAGCACAATTCCACACTGCAGAGAGAATGAAAAAGAAAAACTGCTATAAAAAGTAATAGATGAAAACAGATGTCCTACATGTTTAAAATCGAAGTCACATGCTTACACTGATTATTTTACTGACACAAAATAGTGTGGACAAACTAAAATTGCATCTTATCAATTTCTGATTCCCTCTATTCACAGATTATTAACCAGGAAAGTTGTGTGTAAACAACTGTGAGCGCATTTGGCAGACTTCAATATATGGAATCTTCCCATCAGCACACTTTCCCATAATGCCTTTAACCATGTGTTTACCTGTTTGAAGCAGAAGGGCATCGTCAAGACACTCACACCCACAATGCTGTTTACAACGTTCATGATCAGACCCCAATTTGACGCAGTCATTTTGGCTCTCGGACACCTGAGATCTCTAATGTCCAGACAGGTGTGTGTGTGTGTGGTGCTTAAGGTTTATTTGAGAGAATTGGGTTGACACAGATGTCCTTTAAATGTTTGCTATAATGCTCTGTGGAAACAGAAGAAAAAAAAAACATTAGCATTATCACATTCAACCTTACTGAGACTTTTGTTTTTGATTGTATATGCCTTGTAAATGAAGAGAATATACAGGTTAATACAAAACAGCAATATATAATCAATTTCAACAATTAAATTGCTTATTTATTGATTAATTCATAATTAAATGTCATGCTGTATGACAAGAATAATATGCAAACAGCTTCTGAAAAACAGTAATTAATGCAAATCAATGTATACTATTAAACAACACCAACTCCAAATAAACTCTGAAATATAAAAAAGATGCTATACTGAGATTGATATAGAAGATTTCTTTCCATGCTAAATGAAAACAGATCATTACAGTATGACACCACTATTGTTGGTTTACAGACATGTCAGTTCACAATAAAAACACAAATGGCAGAATGTTAGACAGAAAATATGCTTTTATCTTGAATCACTGGTGAAAATAAACATTTTTAATCTATCAGATTAATATTAGAGTCATGTGACTATGTGTAACTATACACTTTTACACATCAACTAGTTATTGTATACTACATATCTAATTTGCTCATTTAATGTTTTTGTATGCAAAAATTAGCATTTCTCATAACTAACCACACTGACAGTTTATAAAGTTTCCCATCTCAGGACTGGGGAGGTTTTAAAAAAGTTTGTTTACATACCACGTCCACACTTTTCCCATCAGTCATTCATTTCTTCTAAGTCACCATCGGTTCATGACTTTTTTTAAAACGATTATTAATAAACGTCCGGTGATGTTTATGCCGCCTGTATAAAGTTACAGGAGATTCAACAAAATATTTAAAAAGATATTTCACGAAAGAGGCAAAAAAAAAATCCTTGTTTCCCCTTATCTGTAACCAGGAAGTACGCACAGTGCTGCCAGTGTGGCGTTACCACCAAAGACACTAGTGCACCCTGCTGCCTCCAGTGGCCAGGAGCGGAATTACACGCTGCCTACATCGTCACAGCATGTCACGTTTAGTCACGTTCACTTTCATTTGACGAATATTGCTGAAATTGGAAATTGGCGGTTTGTTCGTTTTGTTTTCAAAGTAACCAACACCTGCAATATCTTAGAGTCCCGCAATGCTTTACTTTGACACACGGTGTAGGTTTTATGCATGCAGAGATCACATCAATGGCTCTGTCTGTCAACAGCACCTACACAGACGAAACACGGTGTTGTTTCATTTGGACAGAGATTTGAGCAGGAAAGGGAAACAGGAACAAGGGATGTTGATCTGCAACAGGAGCCCTGCGGAATCCGGGCAACAGAGGCTTCTGTTCTGTTGCTAGTTTGTATGGAGGAGAGAGGTTGGGACCAGTGTGCCCCAGTCAGGCATATGCTCTCCTGGGAGGGGATTTTAGTGTGTTGTTTTAGGGGGGCTGGTTTTGGGTAGGAGACAGGAAAAGTCTGGCTATTGTGTACCACTGGCCTTCGAACCTAACTGACAAGTCAGCCCATTGGCCGGAGGGTCTTGTCACTCCACACCTAATCCCTGAAGATTGGAATTAGGCCCAAGCAGCAGAAGGAGAGACCGTGGGCAGATTGCTGGGCAGATTTGGCAGCGGGGGGAGAGAGATTCTGTAGCCAGCAAGAAATTAGACACAGGCACCCGATTGAACCGCTGACCTCCAGGGGAAACCCCTGGTCAGCACGAGGTCACGGGAGCACAAAGCGGGGCGATGAACTGCGAGAGGTCAAGCATGCATGCGGCTGAAAGAGAGCCTTTGTGAGCTCAGGCATGCACAAAATTTCCCATCAGCCACCAAAGTCACAGGCTCCTCAGGAAGCCAAGGAAGGGGGATGAAACCTGGCGACGGAGAGTTGCAGCGCTTGATATGTGTGTGTGTGTGTGTGTGTGTGCAAGTGACCTCAGAAAGGACACACACAGACTGCGGCTGTAATCACATTTAATTACACATCAACCAGCCTTGTGAATGAGGTTTTTAATGCAGACTCTCCCTGCACACAAAAAGACTGACATGTGCAGCTAAACATTGCCTACCTTTGTCCTCCTAAAATCTATTAAAGCCCTCTCTATTAACCATCAGCATTGCTAAAGGCTGCAGATAACGGCCATTATGTTGATAATTGTGAATAAAAGGAACAAAAGATGTTTTTTGTGCAATGAGAATGGTATGCCTCAATCAACCGTTCAACCAAAGGTCGGACCTATTTATAATGGGAGCCTGGTTGAATTTAAGGGCTGATTCAAATAAAGAAACGAATACCTGTTCCTGTGCCAATAATCTGTCAGCGCTTGTAGTCAGTAATCAATGGTTTAAGTATTCTAAACAGCCCTGTCTGTGTTTGTTCATTGCAGTGTTACCTGTTTTAATATGATTCTCTAAATCAAATCATGAGTTTCAAATCTATTTCAAATTCATGGTGGTGTGTTTTAAATACAATAAACTCAGTGATGAAGATAAGAAGATCTGTTTAGAAGGAAATCCTTTAGAATGTCTTGTTCTGCGTACGTTTGTGTGTGATTCAGAATCGAATTATGATATTTTTTTTCAAATTCGTTTCCTGAGTTTGGAATGAGGTAGCAAACAGGATGCAGGATTTGCAATTTGAATTTGAATGTAAGTACAATTAAAATGAACTGAAATTGAAATGACTGTAAATTGTAATTGTTTTAAAATTGCTACATTTTTAAAATGGTTTTAAAATTATTGAAGTTTGTTAATAGATAGATAGATAGATAGATAGATAGATAGATAGATAGATAGATAGATAGATAGATAGATAGATAGATAGATAGATAGATAGATAGATAGATACTAACAAAAAGCACCAACACAGTTCAACAAATATATACACTGCCATTCAAAAGTTTGGGGTCAGTAAGAATTTTTTTTATTTTTTTGAAAAGAAATTAAAGCAAGGATGCATTAAATCAATCAAAAGTGACAGTAAAGACATTTATAATGTTACAAAAGATTAGATTTCAAATAAACACTGTTGTTTTGAACTTTCTATTCATCAAATAATCCTGAAAAAAAAATATTGTACACAAATATTTTGTACAATTGTAAACAATAAATGTTTCTTGAGCAGCAAATTGACATATTAGAATGATTTCTGAAGGGTCATGTGACACTGAAGACTGGATTAATGATGCTGAAAATTCAGCTTTGCCAACACAAGAATAAATTATATTTTCAAATAGAAAACAGTCATTTTAAATTGTAATAATATTTCACAATATTACTGTTTTTACTATTTTTAATTAAGTAAATGCACCCTTGGTGAGCAGACGAAACTTTTTCTAAAAACATTAAAAACCTTACCGATCCTACTACTTTTGAGCGGTAGTGTATGTACTGTATACATTATAAATAAATAAATAAATATATATATATATATATATATATATATATAGTGTATTTTTTTCTGTCAAATGCCTAATTCAAGATTAAGGGTGAAAGTTTAAAACTTAATATCAAAAACAAAATATCAGGGGAGATATGTCCCCTTCGATGTCTATGGCAGTTACTCTGATTTAGGGAGAACATTTTGGAGATGACACAGAATATTAGCTGGTGCTTGAAAACAGTGTTCATTGTTTCATGGATATTTCTTGTTAAATAAGCAGAACACGGCCACAGACACATCGATGCGTCACTATGTGGGGGTCAGTAACGTTGCTGGGAATTTTTCCCGCATAACACATGCACAGGCAGCTCTTTGGCATGTGCATATGGACAGTAAAAGTGTCAGAATGACATTTACACCATTAGAACGACTAAATCTCTCTACGTTACAGATACTGCTATTACGGCTTTGGGCGAAGCTCTCTCACACACACTCAAACACACAAGATGGCAATTGTGAAGGGAAAAACTGTGCATTCAGTATTTACTTGGCCTGACAGCTATAATTTCGGTTTTCACACAGCTTAAAGATAGGGGGTAATTAAAGTGAGAATGTTTTCCTTTCAGATTAGTTGTCCTGTCCATTTATCAGTTGTCTGACCACATGTGTACAGACGTTGGTTGCCTGTGAAGCACTCACTGAAAGTCAGTCTTTCAGAAAAAACGCGCCAAATTGTCTTTGCCCATTAAAAGCTGCTCTCCACCCAAACATGGCAAGCGTCTCGGCTTGAGAGGTGGCTATTTTACAGGCCTAAAACATTCCTCTGCCTCTTTCCTTCCGTCTTTTGCTGTACCCGACCCATCCCTCCCCCCGTGACTGCCAACTACAGTGGCGTCTGTTAGTACATCTCAATCAGGTCTTCATGTTGAATTGGGCTTAACTAACCCCTCTCAAACACCCATGAAATAGCAGAGAAAAAACTTGTCATAAATCTTTACATGGGGGGGGAACCCTCAGACTCGTAAAATAGGAGGGTGACAAGAGTTGCGCTGATGGGCTGATCTATGTAGCCTCTCCTCTCAAAGTTATGCACAGCCATCCTCATACAAACCCGCCATATATCAGCCACGGGGGATGAAGGGTCCGGTCAATGGCCTGGCCTGTTACATGCGACGGGCACAGAAAGGGCCCCTGTGTCGGCTCCCGTCGAGTTCCTCCAATTAAAATCCTTTTTTGAGACATGGTTATGTGCGAATGCCGACACTTGACTGATTTTTTGATATACAGACTTGGTAGGTGGGTCCGTGAGGAGAAAGAAGGCACCTCATTCCTGTGTGGCGGTGGGGAGTGATTGGGGTGGTTTTAGGTTTCTGTAAAACTAACGGATCATTTAGGACTTGCTTGATGAAAGTGAATTCTAAATATAATATATTACGCCATAAATGCTTTGATTCGGCCTCAGTTTACACAAGCAACGGCCACCGTATGCTTCTGGAAATCTTTCTATGCCGCTTTTGGGCCTCTCAATAATTCTTTGAGAAATCTGTGTCGGCAGTTTCTCACTAATTATAACCCTCATGGTAAAAAGAGAGGAGACAGTGGCAGCTCAGTGCCTTAAAAGAGAAAAGCATAGATCACAGATGATTTTAGTGGCCCCTCCCTCTTCTGCCCCTCCCACTGAAACACGGCCAATCACAGGCACAGTGCTCAGACCAGATGCATGGCTCACAGCTGCTAAGGAATTAGTGGGGTACAGCCAGTGCTCCCCTAACATTACTAATGAATCTCTTTTAGATGACTTTCATGGCTTCACATGCAGCAAGTGAGCTACCCAGCCCCTGCCCTCTGATTGACCCCATCCTTGGCCACGTATCTTCTTTATAGTGACTGAGGGGAACAGATGGGGTACAGGAATACCCCCCTTTCCTCACCCGTTTTTCACTCTTTCGAATAACCATATAACCCCCACCCCCCTTTTTATGGACCATGACCCCATAATCTCTCTCTCTCTCTTCTCCATCAACAGTGTAGCTTTATAAGGCTCCTTTCTTCTAGGGAAGTGGATGTGTGCTGCAGAAATTTTTACAAATCGAAGAAATGTCTTTGATGAGGTCAAAACTAAATTAACATACCTGGTACAGGAGAGTTTTGCTTCATGTTGTCGTTCACTATGGAGGAGACGTTCCTGTTGACACATTTCAGGCATTATATCTTATTATTCACTATGCTGTCAGTGTCAGATATGTTTAGACAGCAAAATACATTCGAGTTATGGTGCATTTCTTACTTCTTTATTTTGTAATATTATGTCATTTTACTTTGATTTTTTTAACAATACCTAACAATGCTATAATAATAATATAAAAATTGTAATAGCATTACTCTTTCTGCAGATAACATCGATACGCCTTTAGGTGGCGGCAGGTGCCTGTCTTTATGAATAAGTTTTTGGAACCATTCATTCAGATTTGTTTAAAAAAAAAACTCTGATTCATTCAAAAATGACACAAATAATGTGCTGCAATTGGAACCGAATACTATCATACTACTCTTTCTTTTTTTTTCTTACTATATCTTTCTATTGTATAAAAAGTAAGTAGTATGGTAGAACACGGTTCTGAATTCAGAAAAGGTCTACAAGTGATTCATTGAATCATTCATTGAACCGATTCATTCGAAAAGACGGAATCATTCAAGGAAGGAAACACCACTACTGCATTATTCCTCTGTGGTTTTTAAAGATGTATTGAAGATGTACTTAAAGACGTGTTTGAAACGTAAGTTACTCAATATTAACTACCTGTTTATTGAACTGTATAAAAGCAATATCACACAAGCGGCCAATTAGGCTAACGTTAGCTGCACCTCAAAATGGCGGAAACCGTCATTGCTAACGTGACGTTTTTGAACTAGAAACGGAGACTTGTTCTTACAAAATTGTTCTATATATATTATATTGTTCTTTTGTATTATATTTATGAAAAATAAGTACCCTGCTTGTTTATAAACGGCCATAACACATACATTTTACACGTGATATTGCTGTAATGTATTTTTTTTGTCCACCAGTCGTTGATATCTTACGTTACATGTTCAGCATTCGTAAATCTATTTTCATATGTATATGTGTATTCACACTTACATGCATACTCCAGGATTATTACAAGCTACTGGGGGTTAAAGGTGCAGTATGTAAGATTTTCTGTCCGCTAGAGCTCGCTAGAGGCCTATTCAAAACAAAGGCGTAGCTTGATGACGCCACGTTTGAGCGCAGAATCTTGGGACATGTGGTCTCCACATAAACGGACGGTGCAAAAGAATTGGGATAGGACTCAGGAAGAAATCATGTTCATGGATGTGATTATTAATGTTACTGTAGTATGAAGCAGAGCAGGACGGAGTGTTGTGGAGCTGAACGAGGCCGCTGGAGCGATTGTGCAACACACGCCTCACGAGTAGAGGAACTTTTATTATGCCACAGTCGCCGGCGCCGCTTCCGCTTTTCCGGTCATGAATGAGGTAACGCAGCCCTGTTTATTATATTAGATACATTTGAGTGTGTTGAAAATGATGTTATAACATTACTCTGTGCGTTCGCTCGGCGGCTGCTGTGAAACTCTTGTTGCACACTGCAGTATGATAGATCGATTTTAGAATATGATATTAAATGCTGGATGGCTTGTGTTGATAAATGGCATGCAATTCATTTTAAAACGTATTGTATGATGGAGAAAATTCTTACTGTTACTAAAAATAAAGTTGCATCTGATTATGCTATGTTAGCTACTTCACAAAATAGTGTTTTTCTCTGAGGCGTGGTAAAGCATGGTACTCGTAAAAAATCAAGAGAATTAGATTTAAACAATAAGACTAAACGTGTTGAGCTATATAACAACAATTAGTTTTCTTTTCTGTCTATAAATATATCAAAACAGTTGTTCCCTTGTCTATTAAAACGTGTAATATATTAAAGCGTCTTTGGTGTTTCCATGGTTTCTACAAAATAAAACCGGAAACCGAGGGTAACGGGTATGACGCAATTGACGGACGACTCCTCACACATCCCGGAGCCTTGGTTAAAATTGCAATTTTCTCACGATTTACAAATAGTTGGAAACATTTGGGATATTGTAAGTACTTAAGTGAACAAAATATATAACACTGGCCTAGTGGTTTTTGGATATTTTACTGCGAAATTATTACATATTGCACCTTGGGGCAGCTTGAGGATGAACCTTTTCTCCTTTATATATATATATATATATATATATATATATATATATATATATTTTATATGATTAAAATCGCTTTGTAAAATAATCCCACTAGCCCACTGGAAAAAGTCCTATATGGCCAGTCCATTTCTGCTTACATCACATTCTCTTCAACTCCCTCTTCTTACCCAGAAACTAATGGATTTCTTTTATTCAGTGTCTCTCCGCTTTCCTTTTTGATCATTTTGTCAGATCTAATAGGCACATACACGCACATGCACAAACGCACACATACAATTCAGAAGGAGCACAGCAGCTGAAGTGAACAGGAATCAAAGAGACATTGGGGATTTTTAATGGCTCCAAATGGCCATACAGTGGTGACAGTGTAGAATCAACATCCATCCATTATCTCAGCATAGCCTTCACGAACACATGCTCTGGAACACACACACACTCACCACACACACACACATACTTGCACTCAAACACAGGCCAATACAGACAGGTACACACTCACCCAGAGAAAGTGTGTCACACTTGCTCTGGGTCCTCTGGAATCTCAGACCCTCTCACTTTTTATTACCCCATTTCCTCCTCCTCCTCCCTCGTTCTGTGGCGCAGAAATGCGTGAGGATCGCCACAGAGCAGCTGCTGGCAAGAGCTGCAGGTTCGGGCCAAAGAGAAACACATTATCCTGTTATAAACAGGAAATGTCTTCTTAAATAGCCATAAGTAAAGGCTTCACTGCACAGTTGGACCCTAGAAACACACTATTTTTTATTTCATGTCGAAAGCCGGCATATGTAAACATAATCACACATAAATCTAAACAGTTATTATTTCACAGTCTGCCTTTTATATATCCTCATAGCACAGAGAACATTTGTGGGCTGGAAATGCTGTGAAGCTGTTGTTTAGCATGTGGTTGCTTATTAGCTTATCTATGTTGGTACATTATTTGTGAAAATATTGTGAAAGTATTTGAACACTTTTGAACACTAAAATTGTATGAGTAAAAAGTATAAAAGTATAGGTAATGCCTTCCTAATTTTTATTTATAAATGTTAAAGAAAATATTTTAAAATATATATTCTTATAAGATTCATATTATATATTTGCCAACTTTGTAGTCAATTGCTACAGACCTCCAAACTTTGTGTGGCCTTCAGATTAGCTCAAGAATAGTGCGTAGAGAGCTTCATGGAATGGGTTTCCATGGCCGAGCAGCTGCATCCAAGTCTTACATCACAAGTGCAATGCAAAGTGTTGGATAAAGCACACCGCCACTGGACTCTAGAGCAGTGGAAACGTGTTCTCCGGAGTGACAAATCACGCTTCTCTGACTGGCAATCTGATGGACGAGTCTGGGTTTGGCGGTTGCCAGGAGAATGATACTTGCCTGACTGCATTGTGCCAAGTGTAAAGTTTGGTGGAGGGGGGGTTATGGTTTGGGGCTGTTTTTCAGGGGTTGAGCTTGGCCACTTAGTTCCAGTGAAAGGAACTCTTAATGCTTCAGCATACCAAGACATTTTGGATAATTTCATGCTCCCCAACATTGTGGGAACAGTTTGGGGATGAATCCTTCCTGATCCAACATGACTGCACACCAGTGCACAAAGCGAGGTCCATAAAAAGATGGATGAGAGAGTTTGGTGTGGAGGAACTTGACTGGCCTGCATAGAGTCATGACCTCAATATATGATAGAACACCTTTGGGATGAATAATAATATGGGTCAATGACGTGACAGGTCATTTTTTGACCAAAGGCCTTAATAAAAACAAAGATATGACATCCAAACTATGTAAGGTAGTACAACTAGATCTCTTTTATTGAATCCAAAAGGTTGTAAATATATTTTGACATATATAAATGTATTTTAAATATTTTGAAGTGTCAAAAGGTCATTCGTTTTAACCGTCCCATGGCCAATACAGCGATTTCATTTGTGATTAAAATATCTTAAAATGAAATAAATATATATATATTATTCTCCTTTTGCCATCTAGCTAGATATCAGCCTGTTAGCATTGTTTGAAAATGTCATTTGGTATAACCAAAAGTGTTCATATAGCTATATAATTATATCATATAATAATTATATAAATGTCTAGAAGTATTTTTGAAATATATCACAGTAGAATATATTATTTTATCAAAATATATAAGTATAACTTACTTAAATCATTGTATAATATTTACACAATTATTTATATAAGGATTGGATGGATTAATCAAAAAAGTTATAGGGACTTGGTTATTGTTGATTGCATTTTGAGATGTGGGTGATGCACTCTAAAAAAATGACATTTGGATTAAACATTACGAGATTAATAAAAGAGAGAAACATTTATATGGATGAATCATTCACAATAATATCTATAACATTCATTTAGAAAATGAATTTTGATTTCAGGCCGACTTTAAATAAATGCCACTTGGTTTAATATTTTGTGATGTAATGCAATGACATTTGTCATGCATTTTCATGCAAGAGTAGCTTAAGTGTCCAAATACTTTTTGCTGCTGTACTTGTGTATTTTTTGGTTACCGTTTGTGTGTTGTCAATGGCCCTGGTTTTGTGTTCGCCTGCACATGAGTGAGGCCTGCACACAGACAGTGGCTGTCCACATGAAAGCCTTCACTGTCCCCACAATCTTGCCTTTGTTCTTACACTGGTCTGATCAAGGGCAGTCTTTGTGAGCTCCTTGTGCCCTGCCTGCGTGCACTTTCAAGGGGATATTTCTCGTCCATGTCTACTCCTTTGCTTTCTTCTCTCCCTGAAATTTAGCTCCGTAATTCTTGCCTTTTTCCAGGTAAATGAAAAAAGAGGGCAACGCGATTGATGTGTTTGGCGGCTGTAGTGGATGCAGTGGTGTGGACAGAGGAAAGTGGTTGAGGAATAAAGCCATGTCTTCCCTTTGTCATTACATCCTCCTCCCCATTTGTTTTTTTTTCGCCAAGTGTCCTGAAACAACAGTGCTGCTCTTTATTTTCTGTAATGGTGCTGCTTTTTTGCTGTGAGTCATTGACTTTGTGCCAAAGCCACATTTTCCAGTGAGTTTTGAGCTGTAAACCGCATCAAAAGGAGGGGTGGGGTGGGGGGTCATTCCTGCAGTGAGTGTAAATATTTGGGCACAGAACACATAGTGGGTGGCACTTTGTGTTCACGAGAGAGGAGTGGCATTGCCATTGGACACACAGAGATAAAACTGTTCCCCTCTGTGCACAAGCGCAGGAACTAACCCTTTACCCACCTCTCCTTCACTGCTTAATTAGCTCTTATGAAATTAGATGAAGCCCACAGATAGACTGCAAGGGGAATTACTTGCATTCTGGGTCTCATAGCTGTGACTCAATATTCTGATCAGGTCTATTGTCTGTATTCGAGGAAACAGGTGGTCTGGTCAGGCAGGAATGAAACTAGATTTTTACATTTTCTGAAGAAAAAGTCATGCTTGACCCTACATATCTCACCATAATGCTGGAGTGTTCTGGGTGGTTTCTAGAGTCTATGGGAATTTTCCGTCCATTTTATCATCTTTCAGATGGAAATCATAATTGTTTAGAAAAGTAATAGCACACTCTCCTCAACAAGCAGCAAAATTTGAGGTATCACTCTTGTTTGCACTACAAACTGCGGGGTGATTTTAAAAGGATAGTTCACCCAAAAATGAAAATTTTGTCATTTACTCACCCTCACGTTGTCCCAAATCTGTATGAATTTCTTTCTTCTGCTTAACACAAAAGAAGATATTTTGAAGAATATGCTTAACCAAACAGTTAATGAGCCCCATTGACTTTCATAGTATGGGGAAAAAATACTATGGAAGTCAGTGCTGCCTACAAAGGCAAAAGAACTTAAAGGGGACCTATAATGCCCCTTTTACAAGATGTAATATAAAACTCTGGTGTCCCCAGAATGTGTCTGTGAAGTTTCAGCTCAAAATACCCCACAGATCATTTATTATAGCTTGTCGAATTTGCCCCCATTTGGGTGTGAGCAGAAACACGCCGTTTTTGTGTGTGTCCCTTTAATGCAAATGAGCTGCTGCTCCAGGCCCACTTTCCAGAAGAGGGCGGAGCTTTAACAACAACAACAAAGCTGGAGAATCTCATGCAGCCAAAATGACGATTGTCAGTAACGGCGTTCAGACTTACATTGTTCAAACCGGAGTCGGACACTGATGGAGAGACTCAGGAAGAAGTTGCAACTTATAGACTGCAACTGGACATTTCTGAATGGTTAGTGGATAAATGTATGTAGTTGCTGTGGAGTTGATTCAACTCATAGACTAGCATGTGGCGTCATGTTAATCTTTTGTGCAAATCCAGTGTTGAATTGACCCTCGTTTGTGAAGCAGTCTGGCGTAAAATGACGACATGGCAACAACACTCTACTACAACAACTCTAAAGCAGTAACTTCCACATTATCAATATTTGGTTGCTGACCACCATTTACAAAATCATTATAGTAACACCTGTATAAAATCTAGTGACCATGGCATTTACTTTGGATGATTTACAATTGCTTTGTTAAATGGAGCAGTTTGGTAGTCTATTCATTGGATAGCTGACTAGCGTATTTGTGTTATAGACTGCTAGCCTACTAAATGATGTAGATTGTGATCTATCTAATTTGTCTAATGCATCTTTTGTGTTACACAAAAGTCATGCCTTTCAAAGCCATCTCAACCATCATTTTCCTTTGAGAGCAATGGGCCATCCTTAAACTCTATTAATCAAAACAACCACTCAACTATATAGTTTTATCGTGCATCAGATGTGATTCAGTGAGAGATGTATGACACAGGCTACACTGTGATTTAAACACAGCAAACTCACAATAAAACAAAGGCAGAATACCATAACTCCAGGCTGGCACAGTAACTTCTAAACAAGGGCTAAACATCAGAGTACCCTAACTCAATTTGAGCGTTCCATAACAAAGGCAAAGCGCGGTAACGGGTGTTGCTGTGTTCTGCTTTGGTTTCTCCTGGGCTTTTGGAAGTTACCGTTAAGACAACCCATTATTCTCTCGAAAAAAACAACGGAATTGACTCAAGATACTTATCCATATGATAAAGGAGGTCTTGAATGTCCCAAAAATATCAATAACTAATTTTCGACCAAAAATAAAGCAACTGCCTTTTGCCTTTGTAGGGCAGAATTGGGCCCATCAACTGTTTGGTTTTCACCATTCTTCAAAATATCTTCTTTTGTGTTCAGTAGAAGAAATAAATTCAGGTTTAGAACAACTTCAGGGTGAGTGAATGGTGACAGAATTTCAATTTTGGGTAAACAATCCCTTTAAGTTATTTAAATATAGATATTGAGAAGCTTCGCAATTTGAAACACATAGCATAGCATTAGTTACATCAGAGTTTATTACTTAAAGGTTAGAGGCTTAGTATGAGCAATAGTAATAGTGGTGCTATGGCTAACATTACTAATTAGTGTAAGCTGCACATCGATCAAATAAGTTTTATGAAAACCAGCAATATGAAGTGAACATTTGTGCCCTGAACATCCTAAAATTGATTCAACCGCACCCTAAAGCAATGTTGTACATAACCACAACCATAGCCTATATCTGGACAAAAGGAAAATCCGACCTCGGTTTGTCCACAGGGACTGTTTAGCGCAGTTGGAGCCTGTTCTGTCAATAACTATGATTATCAGCTCACCGAGGTCATGCTACAGAGAGAAGAGGGGCCTCGGGGTGTCAGAGGTGGGCGCATATGCCCACAAGGTATAAGGACCTGCACTTCTACAACATGTGGGTGTACTTATATACGACCTTACCAGAGTCACCCCAGCCCTGCCTACCAGGGCTCTAATCATAGTCTCCATGTCCTCAAGCTACATGGTGTGGTCAGCAGACATTCTGGCTGCAGTGGAGAAACTTCAGCTGCCCGCATAATTTTCTCCTTTTTTAACTGAATCTCGTCGGTGACCCCGGCCTGGCCTCTCGCTCACCCCGGCCTCCGCACGTCTAGTACCCGACCAAAACAACTTTACGTTTTCTCCTGCTCAGACACTCCAGTACAACTCAGACTTCCAGAGTTCAGCCAATCGTTTTGTTTCAAGGCAATAAATTTGAATTGTTATTGTTCGCCCTACTATTTGCAAGCGAGTGCACGTCTGTGTGTCAGAGCGCGCTGCATGCGCGAGCCACAGGTTGCACATTTGGTTTTAATTGCGGCCGTTTCAGTCCAGGGCAAATGGAAAGCACATGGAAACCCCTCCACCTGCCTTGAGTCAGCTACTGACAGAAACACAGCAAATCACTGACAAGAGGAAGGGAAGCACTGAAAGAGAGAGAGAGAGAGAGAGAGAGAGAGAGAGAGAGAAAAAAACGATAGCGAGTTGATAGAGGCCGTGCAGTGAATAATTAATGATGGATCCGAAAGGAAAATAATCTTTAAAAGGTAACGATTAACAATTAAGACTTCAAGACTAATGAAATGCAAGCAGACAAGTTGGTGCAGGTAGGGGGCGCTGTAGGGTCTGGGTTTTTCGTTGGCCACACAGGATCCTTGTGTGCAGTTTGGAAATATGCCTGTGCCTGGCTGCCTTGATAAGAAACACATGCAATTCGGACAAAGAGACTCCTCTTGTATGATTCCCTCTGCTGAGGCGAGAACATAAACAAGCCGATTCAAATTAAAGAAGCCAGTGTCAAAATATTTAAACCCACCCAACCTGGGCTGAACCGATTTCAACAGAAACAAGACTGCTGCCCACTGAGATACCGGCCTAGTCGCTTGACAAAAAAAGACTTTTTGATCCAGCAACAGAAGCAAGTGATGAAAACTGTTTTATGGAGAGATAAAGCATTAAAGTGATTACAAAGAGTAAGAAAAAATATTTCCATCAGCTCTGTGTTGTTATCAGAAATGTGTTTGAATGACCTTGTGCAGTTCAAACCACGTACTGCATTATATATAGACAGCTATACAGACCGATTCCTGCATTTAATACTTTGAACCTTCACTGTTTAAAGGTCACTGGTATTTCTACTGTCCATAATGCAAACAGTCGTTTTCATGCAAGGAACATCCTGTGTTGTGTTACCGCTTATAGAGGCAGACAGCTATCACATGTGTGAGGCTAAAGTGTTTTTACTACTAAAAATAGTGTCTGTGGGAAAAATGTGTGTTTGCTGACAAGTTTCATTCATGCTGGTTTTGACTAACTGTATGAACAAGCAACCTTTTACAAGCCACAGATTTGAAAAGTTCTTGGAAGCTTGTTGGAAATTGGAATGCACATACTTTTTCCAAGTCTGTCACATAAAGCGTATTCTGCACACTGACATACAACATGCTTAAGGGCTACGAATACTTCCATTTTTAATTTATCTTTGCAAGACAGGCTTGTAAACAGCGTTTGCCATGGAAACCCATTTTCACATCAGTAATCTATTATTACTGTGACAGAGTACAGTAATGGTGACTTTATTTCTCACAATTATGATTTTGTATCTCACAGTTGTAACTTTATTTCTCATAACTGCAACTTTATTGTATTGTGGCTGTATTTTAAAATGTGATTTTACATCTCACACACTGTAAACGAGAATTGTTAGTTACCTTTAAAATTTTGAGTTCATTGAAATTAAAAATTTTAGTTAATACAATGAAGGTGATTGGTTTAATCAACAGAAACTCAAAATTTTAAGTTATATGAACCACATTAATTATTGAATTTGATTTGACAAAAGGAAAAATGTTGTGATAACAAATCATGATTTTTTTTTTTTACAGTGCACAGTTGCAACTTTATTTCTTATTATTAATAACTATAATTCACAGTGATTTTGTCTTAAAATTGCAACTTTATACTTCAAAATTGTAAATACATTTTTCGTAACTGCATGCAACTATAATGTCTCAAGTTTCACAATTGTGAAATTTGGACTGTATTTCACTATTTCATAACTTCAACTTTATATTTATAGTTTACTGTTTAGAAACAAGAAGTGAAAAATCCAATCTACGCAATCGTTTTGAGCAATCACAAAGTGTCTCATTTAACTATATTAAAATTGAAGTAGTTTCTTCATTATTTCCTGCCTATAATTTGTGTAATCTTGAACTCAACTTAATTAGGGGGCACAAGGGGATCTTGCGTTGTATCCAGGTCCGGTTGTGTATCCCTGTGATTGTCTCATCAGTGTGAGGTGGGGCATCCCATACCAATCAGCAGCACTCATCTCCCATCTCATTTAGAGTCACTTAACTCCATGCTTAACTTCTCTGTGCCATACGCAAACCCTCCTGCTCCCTTCAGCTCTTCTGAGGTCACAGCCAGCCTACCAAATGAGTTTCAAATGTTCATGTTATTTATGATTAGGTATCAATTCACTCTACAAATCCCTTGCAGATGTTTTTGTCACTGCAAGCCTCTTCCACATACATAGGCTTGTATATGCGTACGTGTGTGTGTTAGAGAGAGAGGGTCTTGTATGAATTATACATACAGCAGGTGTTACTGTTTACCACTAAGCCTTGAGCCTGGGTTATACATCACAGGCGTGGCAATATCATCTCAGTTCAGGCACGGCCGAAAATACATTTACAATCTGACCCCACCCCCCCACCCCCAAAAAAAGAAATAATAAAAAAAAGAACAACAACAAGAACTGCTAAAGTTTATTATTTAGCAAAGTAACAGAAAATGGTGGTTTAATGACAATTCCAACTAATAAATCAGCATTGTATTTTACTTTATTTCATGATTTTACAGGCTGCATGTTATATTATCGCTCATATTTCTTTTATTTCATTCTTTCATTTTTTAAAATTTTTTTTTGTTCCTTATTCATTCACTTGCATTTTCAAACCGGTAAATAGGACACAAACCAATCCATCTTTAGTGTCTTTTTAGCCTGTGCTGTGCTTTTACACCAGTAGGTGGAGTCTTCAAAGTATCTGTCATGTATTCAATACTTTTTCCTATGTGGTGATATACCTTCAAAAAAAAAAAAAAAAGTATATAATATATATACATGAGTGCTGCTGTGAATTACATAACATTTAAATATGTGTGTATTATCTAATGTTTCTGGTCTTGTTGTGCATGACTCATCTGTGCAAATGACACTAAAGCAAACAAAATATTGCTCATCTAGATATATCATCAAAATGTAATAAATACCATAACCAATCAGTTCCTGATGGATAAAATCAATTCCCTCTTTACATTTTTCTCTTTGAATATCTGGTTTAACTCTGAAATATTTAAAATATGGGAATTGTGAACATGCGTTTGCATGTTTCCTTGCATAACATGAACACATAATGTTATGTTATTAGCATAATTTAAACAGGAAGTGCAATTATTATTTGTCTCTTGATTCATAGAAGTGGGCTTTCTAGTAATGTGACTGAATTTTAAGAAGAGGGACTGAATGTTGCAGGCCTCACCGTTCGACTCATTATACAATTCCCTCGTGGCCTCTCCTAGAACATCTCTCTTACTGAAACTTACCCTTTCAGATCTCATCAGTCATAGGTTACACCCGCTGACGGGTCTGCCTTGAGATTGACGCACACATCTTTAAACACACATACACTGCCTTACTCCTTCTTTTCTCTCTCCCCTGTAAGGCATTCGCAGTCAAGCAAACCTGGACACACCACACACATACAGCGGTGTCCTTTGGGGTCCTCCACACGCCAGGTCTGTGCAGTTCTGAGAAGCTGAGATGGGACTTAAGGCTCAAAGGACACGAGGAAGACAGCGCACATGACCTTCCTCAACCCCTCTTTTCCTCTGCCTCAACATCTGGTTTGGTTATCCCTATCCCTGCAGGTGATCCCAATCACACACACACAGTACCTCAACAGAACACACATGCACACACATGCACGCCACCTCTTGCCCTCCGTCCATTAATCGTATCAGCCACATCATGCCCTCTGCTTTCGCCGTGATTGGTAAAGTAAACCCAAGACGTGAAAATGATGTATGAGCTGCTCTGCTACGGAAACGACAATCGAGCAGAACCTCAACCTCAGCCGGACCCCGCTGTGCCGCTCTCTCCCCCTTCGAAAGACCCCACTCTTCTCCCAGAAATCCTTTTCTCCCAATAGGCAAGACACACCTGTCCTCCTTATATGTCACAACGGTTTACAGGCAGGAGTTTTTCAGCCCTTTATTGGAAGCATCTGAGCCAAAGGCTTGTTAGAAAGAGGACCTGCAGAAGGCAGTTGCTGGCGTATGTGCTTCCAAAACAACATCTTACTGTAAATGCAGTTAATTTTTGAACATTTAAGGCCCATTATGATAAATGCTGCACAAGCTTTTGTTGCACAGTAGAAAAAAGTCTTGAGATGATGCATTTTGTCATTAGATTTTTTTCAGTAGTGCAGTGGATTGTAATGATTCTGCGGAATGAGAGCATTGTGCTGTCGTTGTGAATAATAAAAACATCAACTAACTGTTGTCTCGAAAGACAATGTGGGGTTCATTTTCAGCCATCTTGTCGTTAGCAATCACACTGCTATTTCTCAGCCTAAACACACCAAACGCTGCCACAGCTTTCACTGTAGAACAATGATCATCTCACTGAACCATAATTCTGTCCCTTGAACCTCACAGAGAGGCTGTAATAATTAAGAGCAGTACACTATCACTGAATAAAAGCATTTTTTTTTCTTTCCATAAATGTAACGGATGCACCACAGTAATGCATGTTAAATGGGTGCCTCTGTGTGTGTGTGTGTGTGTGTGTGTGTGTGTATATATATATATACACGTATATATACAGTCAACCCACTTGTTTACTAGTGGGTGCAGGACACTATAGTTAATTTATGTAAGTGAGGATAGCAAAATAAAGTAAACTGTGACATATTATACCCAAAAATTTGGAACCAAAAATTATTCAGACACTTTCACCTGAACATATTTTGCTTAAGTGTTATCTGACATAATTAAGATAATTTTTTTTTTTTTCTGACACAGTTTAACTCTGAGATCTTGTCATATTTTATTAATTTTTTTAAACTATAGTGAATAAACTGTATTAATGATTGAAATGTTCAAGGTGTTTGAATATATATATATATATATATATATATATATATATATATATATATATATATATATATATATATATATATATATATATATATATATAAAACGCAAAACAAAATGAAGTAGCCGTTTATTGTAATTCTATAAAAATGACTTGAAATTTTAGTGTATATATACTCTGTAAAAAAGAAAGTAAGTTACCTGGTTGCCTTAAAACTTTTAGTTCATTGAAATTAAAAATTTGAGTTAATACAATAAAGGCGATTGGTTTATTCAACAAAAACTCAAAATATTATGTTATCTGAACCACATTAATTATTTAAGTTGATTTGACAAAAGAAAAAAAATCATAAATCATGAAAATAAGTTTTTACAGTGTATGTATGCATGTATATAAATATATAAAAAAATATATATATATACACACACACATACATGCATACATACATTTTTTGTTCACTCCAAAATGTAATTATTATAGAATTACAGTAAACGGCCACTTCATTATGTCTTAGACAGTAACTAAATATCAAAACTGGCTATAGGCTTATACAAAGCAAGGTTTTATCACAGCTTACCTCACACCAGTCCAAAAGAAGCACGCATTCATCAAATTTTAATTAACCAACAGTATATATATATATTTTTTTATCTTAGTGGAGAATTGTGTGCAAACCACAAAACTGCAAGAAGAAACTGATGGTAGAAGAAACAGACACAGATGACAGAGGCCTGTCTCACATCTTGTCTAACATCTTGTAAGTTACTGAAACACAAGAAATTACACATTTATGCAGCGTACTATGACAGATAAGTAATTGGCACCAATGGTCTCTATGATCAACTTTGCTTAGCTCACGATACTTTTGAGAAACTCAGCCCAGTACGATTTTGTTCACACGCATATTTACCAAAAATGCTGTTACGAGGCCTGTGAATTAGAATGCCGCTGTCACTCTTGCAAATAACTAGTGTGTGAAGGTAGCCACATTAAGCATTAATCACCATATTCTGCTGCTGTGTGAACGTGGCCATACAGACTTGTCAGGCCAAGTTTCTGAACACAAAACAAGCATAATTGATGTGTAAAAGTGGGCAGTGTTTCTGTTAATGAATTTGTGTTTTTGACGTCAAAGAGTCAAGAACAAGTTTAGTTGCTATTTCAATTACTGCTCTTTTTTTGTCTGTTTAGGGTGTTTTTGTTTCAGCAGGCTGTTTTCATAGACTACAATTGATTATTTAATGACAAAAATTATATTATATTTTATTTGTAATTAAAATTTGATCTCAGAATTTGGGAAATTAGATGCAAAATATATACAAACATGACAAAAGGTATTAATAAATGAGAAGTCAAAAATATATTTATTATTTTATTATGAGACAGAAGAACATTGTTTCTCTCACTTTCAGTAACACACACAGACCAAACCATATATTAAGAATTTTTAGGGAGTCGGAAAGAAGCTGATTTTAATGATGTTTTTCTGATGTTAAGATTCTGTGACGCACAGATGATGGCTGTCTTCCCACAGGAATCATCCACTGAGACTTCATGGGGATTCTTTGGATAAAAAAATTGTATTGTCATTTACCATAAAAGTCATATCAGTTTAAGGGGAGAGGTTCAAACTCTGGTTTGCTTTTATTCTCTGCTGTGCTGCTCTCTGTTCTGTGCATGCATGTTGAGTCAATGTATCGTAATACATCCCCAGGAATCATAATTACATTAGTTTGAAAAGATGTCAGGGGTGTGCATGTGTGTGTTGGGGGGGTGTGGGTGGAGAGGGAGGCTCATCCCATTTTGTGGAAATGCTGAAACTCCAGGAGGTCTGACAGCCAATTAAATAAGCACCAATCCAGCTCCACCCTACCCCCACCCACCCTTCGCTCCAAGACCCCCTGCACCTCCTATTCAACACTCATTCCTCACTCAGAGAGGCAGACAGAGAAAAAGCGAGAGCGAGAGACTAAGGGAGTGAGAGACAGAAAGAAAGAGAGATCTCTATTGTCATCACTGTCTGTCAGTCATAGCCATGGGCCTTGGAGGTAAAGCCGATAGACCAAAGAGCAGAGAGAGGCCATTGAGTCTTTGGATATGTTGGGTACCTTACAAGTCTGGGTGTTTTCGGTGGGGATTCAGCACATGGCAGAATTCAGCTAAAAAAAGAAAAACCCCAGAAGCCCAGTCAATGGCCAGGACACCTGTAAGGATGGAGAAAATGATTGACCCTAGCACTTTTATATGATATGTTAAGCATGACAGGAGAAGACGAAAGTTTCAGATTTTTGCTCTGCGTCCCCTCAGTCCAAATCAAAGTTTTCATGGATAGCCAGAAAATGTCTGATCTTATATAAAACAAAATCCAGTACTTCTAAATACAGTATTCTACAATATATTCTTCAGTCAGCAACACTCTCCAACAAAAAGAAAGAATGTAACTTGCCAATCTGTCTTTTGCGAATATTATTATTGCTGTCAAAACATTTGTAAAGGGATTAAAAGTGGGGGTCATAAAAAGACACACAAGGGAATGAGAAACAGAAAAGAAAGAAAGAACATTGCATGAAATACTCCCCAAATCAATCTCTGATCATCACTCAATAGTTTGTATCAATACAGTGAAAGAATAAAAGTCTTAAATGCTAGTGAATGGACATTCATCATGGCCACTGCATCAGAATCTGCAGTTAGTCTTTTCACATCCTCTTTGGTCATTACATGCAGAGCTCAGAGAACCACAGGAAACTGAATACTAAAGAGAGAAAACACGCACACACGAGACTAAACACGTTCATGGCAATGTTATAAAACTGCTTCGATACAGTGTAACTTAAAAAATAAATAAATAAAACAAGAACTTGCAGGAAAGATCCAGGGTCATTCAAAACCGCATATTACATAGTTGTGAGAAAAACATGGATAAAAACAGACATGCTTCTGGTTTGACTTATTTCATTACCTAAAGAATATGCCCTGGTTAATTCTATAATGTTTTTAACATCTGTTTGCCATTGTCTCTGTTGGCAATTTAATCTGAAATCACGCCCTATTTGTCAAAAAACGCCTTTAAATCACGTTTATTTTTTTCCTTTGCGTTTTTTTTTTTTTTTTTTTTAAATATTAAGTCACGTTGCTTCAAAAATGTATAAAATCCATAGCCAAAATAACTAAAGGAAAGATGCACGTTTCCAGAAAGGATCAGAAAGGTATTTGGATTTACTTTAAATAGCCGGTTAAATGAGCACGGCGGCTTTGGACTTGTGTTTAACGGGCTCTCCTGTGTTTTACAGCGCAGGATTCTGTCGACTTGGCCGTTGTGTATAGTGTTCTAAACGTTTAATAATGTTCAGCTAGCACACTTAAAGCATAGAGTTTAAGTTGTAACTTTAAGAACAAGTTTATCGTGTAAAAACAGATGCATTTATATTATAAAAAAATAGGCTTTCTGCAAAAATATGGTATTATCTGAGCGGTTACTGTGGATGTTATTAATTATTATTATTATTAAAATATATAATTATATAAATATGTAACATTATTAATATATTAATTGTTATTTTTTGTTACAAATGATAATATTTAGCTAGATTTACATGGGTGGAATATCTTGAAAACTTGCTGAATATAACTAAAAATGATTAAAGGAATTGTTTTTAACAACTTTGAATGTTCCATCAACTCATCGCTATTTTTGAACTTTTCAAATAAGCATTTGCTTAATTAAATTTTGAGTTTGACGATTTTCAGTTATGACTTTTCTTTAAATAGTTGCAAGCTCTTTGTCTTCAGTTGGCCTCCAATATTTCTTATGATACATTTTAGAAGGCATGAAGTGATATTTTAGTTCTCAGCTGGGCTCCTCAGACACAAAGGGAGAGGTATGAGGCTGCCTCAGGGGGGCGAGAGAGTCTCCTGCCTGAGAGAGTTCAGAGTTTTCCATTGAACACTTACGATGATGCACCTTCTGTCTTGATACAATTGGTAACACGGTAAAATAACTTAATAATAGTAAATCAACAAACACAGATCAGTAATTCATCTACATTAAATTTACAACATTTATAAAAGTATATAAATCAAGTGTGTATGACATTGTCTATCACTAGACGTTATTGCATACATTAAGCTCATATAATTTGTTAATGTATACATTAACAAATTGTATGAGCTTTACATAATGTAAACAATAATATTTAATGATATTAAAAGTAAAGGTTATTATAAATCGTTACCAATGCAAGTTGTTTAAACTATCTGTCTTGAATGCTTCAGCTGATCATAATGTTAGCAACTTCATATAGGCCTTTCTGCATAGGCCTGAGAAGTTCGTGAACTAATTTCCGGCCGTGTTTTTTCTGTCTTCTGAATTTTTTTTTTTTTTTTTTCTCGACTTAATCGAAAGAAATAAAATTAAATGTAAACAAATAAATGCATAATCATTATTTAGTAGGCTATATACGTACTTATAGCTTTGCATCAAGCATTTAAACGTTGGTACATTACTCTACGCTTACATAACACATAAAGCTATTATATGACCATATAAAATGTCACACATTAACTCCTCTGCTATCTTCAACGCGTGTTAACAGTCTACAAACACACAAACAACCAAACAAATAAATAAAAATTGACTTATTGGTAGGCCTAATTGTAAAATTGCCTATGCATAGCATATCTTTCAGGTTTTCGTATAAACCACCTCATTTGAATTTATTGTAAACATTACTCGATTCGAATATGAAATAAACAAGAGCTTTTGGGGGTTTTCTAAAGGGTTTACACTGTAAATATACCAAATACAGTTGGCAGCGAGATGTATTGTCAATGAAGTGAAAAGACTGATAACACGAACTATATGAGAGGCCCTACTGGCCAGCAGCCTGCATAAATTAATGAATGTTTTATACGTCAAGTACCCACGTCAATCTGGAAAATCTACAAAACACAGATGTGTCTTTGGTCTTGAAAAAAGAATCGAGGAAAAACTGGTTATTTGGCCTTCATCCTCTACTGGCCGTCGTCGGAGTAAGGCTTTGGGTCATATGCAGGCTGTTGGTCTGGCGTGAATTTTTTTTTTTAGAAAGATTGAGTAATTGTAAATCACAATGTTCCATTAACCATAATAGGGCCTTACCACAAAAATGCGTAAATTGACTGTCTTGATTTATTATAAATTTAGCCTTTTCCCTCTAAGAATATACTGCTACTAGCCTAACTCCGTCATCGTATTCATAAAAACCCCTTCTGCTCAAGTCAGTTTGAATTAACTTCAGAAACTCGGCACTATTCGCTGCAGGGCTCCGTCTATTGTTATATATACAGAAAGAAAAAAACGAGGAAAATTATTTATTTATTTTTTTGTGTGTGTTCTTGAATTCTTGTTTTTGTTAAGTCACTGCACGAGGTAAACCGGTTATGTTGTCTATCTATATCCTTCATATAGGCTACCCAGTTTATCGATAATCTAACGGTTAATCTCAAAATACAAAACATAAATACAAACATATAGGCTTAATGTAAAAATATTATCAAACTCCCCCCCCCCCCCCACACACACACACACACACATATATATATATATATATATATATATATATATATATATATATATATATATATATATATATGCCTGCATAAATTTAAAAACGATGTAGGTATATGGTTTATATACATACATACATTTTATATATATATATATATAGTAGATAAGTTGAGAAAATAAAAAAGGCTTGTAGTTTGCTTTAGATTTGGGGCAAGATAATTAGGCTATATGGAGCCTATACGGCAATGTTGAATTGGATTTGCTTTTGTGCATGTTGATAAAAACACACATAAAATGTGTTCAATTATAGCGGTACAAAACACACAAAAAGCTTTTTAGTTTTAGGCAATTGTGTCATCCACCAAATGTATTTCACCACCACAAATATAATTCTTTGAACTCTTTATAGGGTTCTAAAAATTCCACCAACAAAATCTTAATAAACCCTTTATTTCTGACCCATAGCGTTATAAAAATCAGACGACAGATCTTAAAGACGATATTTACTTAAAGACGATTAAAAAAAGAAAAGAAAGAAAGAAATCGTTTGTTTGTGTATATATTTTTTAATAGACACGCAACAAAATATGACTCATAATTAATAATAGGTCGAAATAATGTAACAAAAATACGTTACATGACCAGGAAAATAGCTTTTATTTTTCACACTAAGAAACAATACATCAGCTTACAGTATTTTGGTCCTGAAAACATGATGTGTAAATGTAAAATAAATGCATAATATAGGCCTAACAATAAAAATGCGAACTTAATAAATAACAATTTAAGTCTCTTTCAATTACTAAATCAGAATCACAATTGTAGAAGGCTATGTGCGTGGATTTAAAATAAAATGAATTTAAAAAGGTGTGTATTCGTTATTTTTAGAATAATTCGGCTTTAACATTCAAATACAATTTAACATGTTTAAATTCTTACATAAGCTAATATGCCTATAGACAGTAGCCTATACCAAGGATGACTATGAAAATTGCGTATAAATGAATAAATCCTAACTTACAGCATGTGTATTACCAATGACCCAAACAATTGTCCTCTAAGAAATCTGTGGATACCCAATTAATTATTAATATATGTCCCTTTGAAAACAGCCTGTAATATTATTTATAAATAGGCTAAATGAATAAATCGCTGTATCCCACCTTAATAGCAATGTGACCTCCGAGACATCCCCTGCATATAAAACATCCTTGATGTGAAAACGACGAATTTGTTTAACCACACAAAATTTCTTTTTCTTTTTCCAAATCTTGCTGAATGTCGCGATTATCTTTACCATTACACACATTATCGTACGAATCCTAAATGCAAGTAGAAGAAAACAAGCAAGCGCGACATTCGAAACTCGCGCCAAATTCCCAAGTCTCTTGTTGGTCATTATAGGCCGGAACACACCAAGCCGACGGTCGGCCGTCGGGCAGTTTTTCTTCGTCGGCCGACTAAGTTTCCTCGGTGTGTTCTGCACCGTCGGCTGAAGTTGGTCCTCGTCGGCTTTGTTTCGGCCGATTCGAAATGTTGAATCGGCGTTGGACCTCGTCGGGCCGTCGGGCCATATGATCATTCTGATTGGCTGTTCAGCTAGCGAACCAGTGCATGAGAAAAGAAAAACGGAAGTGACGAAGCAAGTAAACGACGAAGTCAAGAGGGAACACACATTGTTTACCTTAGGTACGTGAAAGACATGGCTATCTGGAACGAGGCAAGTGAAGACGAATTGATCAACATGATCCAGGAAAGGCCGGGTTTGTATGACATTACGGAAAAATGTTATGTCAACCGTGTGCTGAAAGCTGAACTGTGGCGTGAGATCGAAAATAAACTCGTCATATCAGGTAAGATTTCCTTTTTGGCAATTGAGAAAGCTTGTTTGTAATTGTTCAATAGTCCATAGTAAAACTAATATAACCATTTTAGTGTTTTGTGTGTACCAAACTAAGTTTGTTTATGGAAACAGACAGTAATTAATATGTGCTGTGCTAGCATCTCATATTTCATAATAATATTAAAGTTAATCAAATTGTTAATAATATAATTAACAATACAGCAAAAAGTAACATTTGTTGGCATAACAAATACTCATTAAAGTGACAAAATAAGCAGCCATAACACTTAATGCTTACAAAATTTTACTTTGTCCCTCAGAAAAAGAGCTCAAGAAGCGGTGGGATTCATTGCGAACCCAATACATGCGTTATAAGAAACAAGGACCCTCAGGAAGTTCTGGAGCTCAGAAGACTGGCAGGCAGCAATGGATCCTGAACCGCCTGCAGTTTCTAGAGCCTCACACAAAAAGGAAGGAGAGCACTTCAAATCTAATGATCATGGTAAATAAACAAATATATTTATATTTATTTATTTATTTATTGTTTAATTTCAGAATAAAATAAACATTTTGCTTTTTGTAAGATGGCAAGTGCTTCTTTAAAAGAGTCTATTCACAAGTAACTCCGCATATTAAGTCAAGCCATTACATTAACTTGTCACATTTGTATCTTATGTTTTTTAAGGAACCTGCGGCTGATAGTGATTCCTGTTCACCCTCAGATGGTACCAACAGTGACACCTGGACTGGCACCCATGAAGACCCCAGCTTCAGTGATGCTGACCTACGGTCAAGTACACCCTTGGCTGAATCCACCATCTGTGGAACTGAGTCCACAGCCATGAGAAAGGACCATTTGCAAAGCTCCAACATAAAACCAAAGCCTCCAGGGAAGCGCAGGAAGATGCAAGACGAATCCTCCAGCGAGGAATCCACAAACTTGATGCGCACCATCGGCAAAACTCTGGAAAAGTTGGCATCACAGGAAAACACCAATGATGCCATCTCAGCTTACTGCAAAAATCTTGAACACAGAATGCGGAATTTGCCACCACATCTACTGCCACATTTCCAGCATGAGGTTGATAATTGCATTTTCAAATATTCAGTGGGCCACAACCATGCACTGGATGCATCTTCCAATCAGTATACACACTTGTAATTTTTTATGTAGCAAAATTGTAAACAGATATTGTAGCATTTAGTAAATATGTCACGCTTAGTTGTACGTTATATTAGAGTACTTATGCAAAGTTTATATTTCTGTACATTTTATTTATTTTAAATACCAACTGTTGATATTTTTCTGTAAATTACCTTAATGCTATTTTTGCACATTTGAAAAATAAAACACTGACTTGGTGTAAAAGGTACTTAACTGTTCTTTATGTAAAAAAAAAATCACAAAACACAATGATGTAAAAATATAAACTTTATTTTGCAAATTCACACCATTGTTATAAAACATAAACCAAGGTCAAGGGGGAAAGAAACAAGTTTGCTACATGCTTATATTTTGCCCCACTGAAAGGGCACTGCACCGGTGTCCGAATTAAAGTACTGGCACAGTTTATCCCTGAGCTGTTTGGCGTGTGTTGTACTGTTGGTTGTGCGTGGCAGAGAGGCCTGCTGTAGGCCAGGGTCTTCTCTCCATCTTCCAGGGACAGTGTCATGATCTTGTTCTTCCTGGTCGATTCCTGCCATGTACACTTCACAGCACTCTTTGCGCAGAAAGTTGTGCAGAGCACAGCAAGACAAAACAATGTCCTCCACTTTGGCAGTGCTTTGAATATTAATGGTGGTTAGTAGGACGCGAAAACGATTTGCCAGGATGCCAAATGCATTTTCAACCACCCTTCGAGCTCGCGAAAGTCTGTAATTGAATATGCGTTGCTCTACAGACAGCTTGCGGTTCGGGTATGGCTTCATGAGGTATTCCTTTAAGGGGAATGCCTCATCAGCCACAATGCAGTAAGGGGCCAGCTGGTCTGATTCAGGAAGTGGTGCAGGTGCAGGAATGTTGGATGTTCTTTTCTCCAAGGCATCCTGCAATGAGCATCCCCCAAACACTCCACCATCTGAAATGCGCCCGTTGCAGCCCACATCAACATACAGAAATCTGTAGTTGCTGTCTACCAGTGCCATAAGCACTATTGAGAATGTATGCTTGTAGTTGAAGAATTTAGATCCAGATCCTGGAGGGGGACGAATGTTAATGTGCTTTCCATCCAGAGCACCCAGGCAATTTGGGAAATGCCACTGATTCTGGAATCCAACGGCTACTTGCTGCCACTCTTCCACTGTGTCTGGGCACTAAAAAACAATATAATTAAAAGAAATTAGTTTAACTCGTCAGACCATTAATAACTCAGTGATTTTGACATTCTTGAATTAACCCTGCAAAGCCCACTTCTGCAGAATTACAACATCACTTTCAAAAATTTAAAAAAAAATGCCTGCAAATGTTTTTTTCTCTCAAGATCACATTTACATAGTTAATGGGTTCTATTGTTCGTCCTCACAATGCTATTGGGTTGAAGAAGTGTTTATAGGTCAGCATTAGGCTCTTTATGTTTTGGATTTTGGGGGGAGATGCCTGTTGCATTGTTCAGGGACAGGTATGAATGGTCTTGAATATGAACCTGTAAGTGCTCTGGGGGGATGAATGTGTTCTTTTAGTATGATAAGTAGAGAGCATAATAGGCCAGCCAGACTGTATTGTTTGAATGTAGTAGTGGAATTTTATTTGCATTGAAATTATAATTTGATGGATAATACTTAGATCTCTGCCCTCGACACATGGTCTACCATCCTGTCTATTCTTTCAGTTTATCTACTACAATATAAGACCCTAAAATTACCCTTATTAAAATGTAAAAAAACTGAAAAATCTTTAATTTCTACATCAGAGGCCTCCTAAAACAATATCTGAGAGATCAAAAAAATTGCTCATTTTTGGGCTAAAACAAAAAACATTAAACAGATACATGTATACCTTTAGGTATTTCTCTTTTAAGACTTGGTAGATTGCTGCACAGGTTTCAGGAACAAATTGCTGAATTGTGGACATTCCCACCCGGAATTGGTAAGAAAAGGCTCTTGAAGCTTTCTCCTGCAAAGATTACAAACACATAACTCCACTATTAATTTTCCACACCTTTTACAGAGTCAAATCTAACACTTTTAATGCATTTGTACTACACTACATTAAAGCAAATATTTTTTTATCAGTTATTAAAGACATTGTGCTACAAACAACCATAATAATGTTTTATACATTGTGTCTTTTTAAAGTAGGCTACAACTGGATACAAAATAATAAAATTCTTTTCACTTTTATAATGCTTCATAATACACCAAAATAAACACAACTGAAAAGGTGTTTTAATGAAATGTTCAAACAACGAATAACCTTACCTGTTGCCAAGAACCGTAGTGTAATCATCAGACGTTCCCCCACGGAGATACAATCCCGGTAGTTCGTGTTTGTTCTCTGTATGATTGGACTAATAAGTTCTTTTAACATGTGAAATTGAGTGGGAAAAAAAGCCGAGCGAAATTTTTAAAACCACAAGTTTCCTGTAACTCGAGCTCTCGACACAGGTTCGGGAAAGCACCTTGGGCCTGTCTCTGGAGTATCCATGGTTTCACCCATTTAGTGCGCTTTCTCCGTATTTTTCTCATCCGCTTCTTCTTTTCCTCTTCCACAAGCAAAAGACCAAGGGCTGACAAAGCCAGTGCCATTTGCAACGTGTCGGACATTTTTGAAATAACACGAATCCGTATGTGATGAGCGAGAACTGGTTTTTCATGCACCTTTGTTTATGTTTTGTATCCCTGTAGCTCTTCCGGTCTCCCTAGCAACGAACCATAGCAACGAACACAAACTACTGCCACCTGCTGGCATGGAAAGGCATTTCATCTCACGCAGGCGCAGAACGGACGTGCTATTTGGCCGTCGGCTGTCGAACGTCGGCTTGGTGTGTCAGGGCAACTTTGGACCCAGACGCTGCCGACGCCAGCCGACGCCAGCCGACCCCGCAGTCTGCTTTCGTCGCCACTAGTTCGTCGCCGTCGGCTTGGTGTGTTCCGGCCTTAAGACGCGCCAATGCTGCATCGCGTGCTGATCTTGTAGTGCTATTTGGAAACATTTACAAATACTCGACATCCGTGACCATGTTGCATGACAACATTACAGCGTTACGTGGAGAAGAACGTTCATGTTCTTGGTGCCATTCATTGCCTTTTTAAAGACTACATGTAATAACAGCTCTCGGAGAAGACTGCGAAATAAGCTATCTAGCCCTCCCTCTGCTCCAGACGATACAGTCCGTTCTGCAATCTTCCTCACTGTTGTATTCCACAACAACGATCTAGACGTATCAAAAAACGCAAGACGTTTGGCGTGTTGCAAATCTTCCGTTGTAGGTCCATTTCCACAACAGCGTTTGAAGCACCGGAGGCGCGCCATTCTTCTTAACGCAAAATCACAGGCGTCTTTAGGTAGCAGTATTGGAGAGGAGTCGTGCAAGGGGATCTCCCCTCCCCAACCCAGTCGCTGAGGTGGATAGGGGGAGGGGAAACCCGCTGGATCTACGGGAGGGAGCCCTTGGCCAGCCGCGCAAAAAGGAATTCCCACCAAACGTAGTCTATATTTAAGGGGGATCCGTACACTCGATAGACAAACAACTGCCACGTTACATGTGCATTCCGGTCGAGCCACAATTTTATTTAGACCTCATAAAACGCAATGTTGGAGAAGCTGCTCTGAAATACAAGGAACGGTGTGTGGTTTATAGATAAGATAATTTGGAAATGAATGTGACCCAGTTCTTTCCACGAATAGATTAGGGCAATCATACGTTTCATAGCTTGTTCCCAATGAGAACATCATGAAATATCATTAAATTCAACACGAGACAATTTTTGTTTAAAAAGAAAACGGACTCTGTTGGAGCTTATCGTGTCCACCTTAAAACACGAGCTGAGCTCTTTCAAATGGAGAGAGCTCATGATGGTGGTTAATGCCCTGGTCAGATGTTCTGCTTGGCTACTTTTCGGGAAGCTAAGACTATTGATTTGCAAAAACAAAAGGGTACTAATAAAAATATCAGAAAATGTCTTAGAATAAATTAAGTGATGGTGAAGTCATCAACAGATCCGTGTATGCAGTCTGGTGTAGGTTAAATAAATAATGTTTCTAGCTATTGTTATGTGTATTATCTGTTAAACATTGTATAATATAAGTATACATTGCATAATCTAAAGGCCTGGAGAATTGCAGTGTTACCGAAAAAAGTCGAGGCATGGAAATTTGGAAAGTATTGTGAGTTGGGGTTTCGCATTTCAAATGAATTACTCTCGGCTTTCCAACAGTCGCAGTTCACACCTATGTAAACGCACCCCGGAGGGCAACAGATTTATTTGCAAGAGAACTATTTTACCCCTCCTTTTTACCCTCGACTCGGTGATGGATGGACGATCTCTCTTTGTCTAAATGCAAATAGACTTTAACCCTGAATTAATGGATAACTCCGTAGAGGGGTGATTACTCGACTTTCGGGTTGATCTGCCTTTCTCGTAGTCCGTCTGTCACCAGCTACATGACAATTGATCATTTGACGCACATTTGGTGCACCCCCTGAATGTGCGAATTACTACCACTCTAGTCTAGACAATCGAGTTCAACTGACGGTGTTCCTTCTACACGGGTTTATTAATCAGCTGGATCGATCTATCTATCTATCTATCTATCTATCTATCTATCTATCTATCTATCTATCTATCTATCTATCTATCTATCTAATCAGCACATTTCATTAAATTTTTGGTGTAAACAAAACATGGGTGCACTGTAAAAAATATTTTCATGATTTGTTATCACAATTTTTTTTTCTTTTGTCAGATCAACTTAAATAATTAATGTGGTTCAGACAACCCGATCTCACAGCAATTCCTACGTATTTTATGAGGTGGCTAATTTGTACGAATTCGTAAGTTTTTTGCTAAATCGTATTTTACGAGTTGCCAAATTCGTATGAATTCGTATGAATGACCTACCACTTACCCCGCCCCTAAACCTACCAATCACTGGAGTTTAGACAATTCATATGAATTTGTACGATTTAGCCACCTTGTAAAATACATAGGAATTGGTCGTGAGATAGAGTTGGGTTTAGATAACATAATATAATATTTTGAGTTTCTGTTGATTAAACCAATCATCGTATTAACTCAAACTCAAATTTTTAATTTCAATGAACTCAAAATATTAAGGCAACCAGGTAACTTACTTTTTTAAGTTAAACCAACATTTTTTTTACAGTGTGAATGGATGGGTGGATAAATTAATTAATTGATGCTTCACTTAAAGTAAATTAATTAAGATATTAATACAGTTCTTTTCTTTTTCCGAAGTCACATTTTCATTTTGTTGCTGTTAAGAGAGTTCTGCATGTCAGCATTGCATTGCAATAAGTAGCCAATAATGTTTGGAATTTTGGATGCAATCTCCAACGTTAACTCTGATAAACATAACATGGCTGTCATTTACCCCTGAGCTGCAGACCCCCTGTGGTGGTCTGTAAGGAGCCCCATTTAAAAGCTATAAAGAACACAGCAGCGCGTGCAGAGAGGGGAATGGGAAGGCATTTTGGATTTGATTTGAAGTTTTAGGATCAGACAGTAGATCTGTTCATGAATGCAGTGGGTTTTTAGAGACTTGCTCTAAAAATGCAGAAACCTTATTTGTAAATTATTGTTTGACTTTTATTGCTGCAATTTACCAAGTAGATCAGTTCGCATTGTTAATTTACTAATCCCCTTTCCTCTGTTTGTGTAATGTTTTTGATTGCGATGTTTCATACATGCTGAAACTTGTAGCACCAGGGTTGAGCATTTATAATAATGTAACAAATAGAAAGGTCTGAAAATGTGTGTGCAATACATGTGTGTGTGTGTGTGTTCAGTTGTGTCCTGGTCTTCAGCACGACTTGCACATTATTACCAGGGGTACTAAAATTTTATTTCCAGCTAACATTGTCAGGATACAGAGTGTGTGTGTGATTGAGTGTGTGTGTGCGCGCGAGAATATGTGTATAACAGCACTATTGCCTTTTGCCAAGGGGGGCGTTTGCTCATGTAGCTTGTAAAACTCAATGTCTGGGCACCCTTTAAGCCTTCCCTATGAAATATCACTCGTGTTCTTGCTGTCCAGTGATAAAAGAGCCAACAGGATTTGGAACTGATATATACAGAAGAGGCCACCTGTTGCAGAGGACAAGAGAGATACAACATGAACCATTATCAGTACGCAATATTATGCATCACGTAAGACCTCATTTTGTTAATAAACCATATTTTTTAATGCATGTGAAAGTAATTTTGGTGTTAAAAGGATACATATAAGCAAATATGCACACTTAAAGTGGAAGTTCACCAAAAAATATAAATTTTGTAGAATTATTTTTTCACCCTCATGTCATTCCAAACCCGTGTGACCTTTTTGGAACGACACATCATTGAGTAAATTATGACAGAATTTTCTTCTTTATCTTTTTTTGGTGAACAGTTCCTTTAAAGGGATAGTTCACCAAAAAATGAAAAATCTGTCATAATTTACTCAGCCTTGAGTTGTTCCAAACCTGATGAGTTTCTTTCTTCTGTTGAACACAAAAGAAGATATTTTGAAAAATGTTGATAACCAGACAGTTGACGGTATCATTGACTTCCGTAGTATGTTTTTTTTCCTACTATGGAAGTCAACAGCTACTGTCAACTGTCAGGTTTGGAACACTTGTGGGTGAGTAAATGATGACAAAATCTCATTTTTGGGTGAACTATCCGTTTGTGACTTTCATAGGAAAATCAAAGATTTTCTTTCTTTTACCTATCTTTTCATAATGTTTTGGGAAAGTGCTGTTTGCGAGATAATTAAATAGTTAATAGATAATTAAAGGCATGAATGTGATGTAAAAGTCAACAAACAGATCAAGAGGTCTAGGCCCACAAACTAATTCCATCCTTCTCTTATTTTTTTCCTCTCTTTCTGCTTCTCACATTCTCTCCCTTAAATCTGTTCCCGTCCATTTTGTGGCTGATGGATTCGGTTGTTCATTCTTCTCATAAAATCAAATCAGCAGTGGTCTTGGGACCTTGGTGTGTATGAGAGGGTGAACGCAGGGTCGTCTCGTTCTCTCTGCTCATCTTTAAAAAGAAAGCGATGCCCAAGGCCTGGAGATAGAGACTGATAAAAGGCAGCAGAATGCGAGAAAGAAAGGAACGAGGGACAGTGGGGAGAGGGAGGAAAAGAGATGGTTCATTGTTGGGTGGGCCGTCCCATCACTTGATGACTGTGGTACTCCTCAACCCTGCAGCTGGGTTCTGATGCCCTTACAAACTGTCTTTCTTCTTCCCAACAACAACCATGGCTTCGGGGGGTCACAGAAGATGTCTGCCCTGCCACGTGATGGCGCTACAGATGTGGTGAGGGAACTTCTTTAACAGCCAGGGCAAAAAGCAAATGCGTCAGATACAAAGGGAGGGTCACAATACTGTCCTTGTATCTTTCTCCCAGCTGCTGTATTTAACAGCTGCAATAAAGAGCTTATTTGAAAAACCTGAAAAAAAGAAGAAATTGAATGCCTCAGACTTTTTAAGGGATGTCTCTGTTTGTCGTTCTCTCTGTACTACATCTAATGCCTCATGCATATGTATGCCAGTGTTTAAATCAGACCTCTAGCTCTGATCTGAAGATAAAAGAATGAGCACTGCTCAATCCTGTTCACATCTATCAACCTTTGACCAAGTCATGCTGCTGTGGATTTGGAACTGGTTTGGTGGTGTGAGCACTGAGCATTTCTCTTTATTTTCTTATTCATAAACATGTGATAAGGATCAGGGAATTAACACCTGATGCAATTCCTTGTTTTCTAAATACCCTTAGTGCAGTGTTTTGCACTGTAGTTTGTTTGTTTTTTTATATATATAAAAAAAAGAGTTTTACATTCGAATTTGTCAATTGCCATGTTTTTCTCTTGGACACAACAGAGTGAAATAAGAGCACTTTCACCTAGGCCACAGACACACTGCATAACTATTTCTTCTCTGTGTTCTACCAATGATTTTACTATAGAAAACTTAAGGTATCGACAGCTGCATTTAGCTATAGCTAAATCCGCATCGCGAATCATTCCGTGCTTCCAAGAAGTCACATAGGCCTATTTTACCAAATTGAAGCGGGCAACCATAGCAGTGACGTCACTCTATTTTGGACACTGACAGCTTGTCTGGGTTACGATGCAAGGAAAGCACAAAACACCATGGTAGGTGTCTTTACTCATTCACAAATTTTGATTCTGTTTCTTCCCACTACAGTTCCTCACACCAACCCTGTCTGAGGGAGGTCCGCATGTCTTTTAAACTTTGCGAGAGAGCGACAGATTTACGACCAACGAGCATAAACAAAAGACGCGGCCTCTATCGACTGTTTTCTAAAACATGCTTGGCAATATTTCTATCGTTAATATAACTATCCCCGTAAACATCTCCGCCACATGTTTTTTATTGTATTTTTTTAATTCATTGTCTGTGAAAAATCGAATTGTCGCTATGGTTATCACTTTATCACTAGGCCTGTTTCAATCATCAATAGCCTGTTTCGGAAGTGACTCCTGTATTTCCGTACACACACGGGACGATAATTTAAGTGATTCACTTAGTATGTAGCCTATTTAAACGCTACTGTCACTTCTGGCCTTTGAGTTGCTTTCAATGATAAATTTCTTGGCAGTTCCTGCTCCTTTGTCCATTGAAGCATAGCCTTTAGCCTACTATCAAAAAATCTAAAATATTTTGGAAATCATGGATCTTTTAGAAAGTTTTCCGTTTATTGGATTGTCGACAGCTTCAGATCGAAAACAGGGAGGAATTTAGAGTCTTATTTTTCTAACATATTACAGCTGTGATCACAGCGGACTAAGCACAGACAGGTTTACTGTGATTTCTCCAGTGGGGATAGAGATACGCCCTTAACATGTGATAGGTCTGTCCAAAGGCAAAATTGCAGGCACAAGGAAGAAAAGTACTATGTCTGTAGGCCTAGATATACTTTTAAACAGTAGATTTTTTTTTTTTTTTTTTTTTACCTCTTAAGACATATTTTAATGGTTTTCCTACAATTATTTAGCTGTAGTGACTTTTTTTGTTAAGGCTAGTGAACATACCTACTTTAAATTTAATTTGTCATAAGTCCATGTCCTGTTTTTTTTAAATATTTTGTCATCTCATGGTATTTGCCTGTGTTTTATTTAATCCACCATTCTGATTAATCTGTTAATCTCATCATCTCAATGCTGGTCTGGAGGGGCTGAATGATGATTGAAAGGCCAATGAGGATTTGTTCTCCTATGAAAATTACTGTATTAAATGACATTTTAAAAATAGATTTATACATTTTGTTTCAAATATGCAATATACGAGGGCAGGGCAAGAAAAATCTTTGTACAGAGGGACTGATTAGATTACATTTCAATTGAAATAAATGGAACATGCATTAAAGCATTCCAGAATCAGTCTTATATTTGCATCTTCTGACACTTATATTCTGGTAGGACTCTGTCCTTGCATTGGTACAAATAAGAAGCATGGATCTTAAGTTCTGTCACACTGTAATTTTAATTAACGCGTCCATAGAAGATAAAGGTTAAGAGTTTGTAGCAGGATACCATCATTCATGCTTTCATGAATATGGAGAGGTTTAGCTCCATCACTTTAATCTTCCGTTAGCTGCCCTGAAGCTTGCTTAGTACAGACAATAGTGTTAATTATTCCATGCTTCTCTCCTTCAAACACTTACCATTCTCATATGTTTATGCAACAAACAAGGAAGTGCCCAAAACACACAGTCATTAAGAATATTCACCACACAAGCAAATGATGGTTATAATTTCTGCCATCGCAGTCATGCCAATGACATTGTTTTTAACGGCACAGCAGGGTCATTTGGGGTTAATAAGTTTGTGTCCATGAAAAACAACTATAGGCAACTGACTTTTCTTGTCCTCCCTTGATTGATCCCTTTTGAAATCGTATTCATAAACACTGTATATGCAATATATGTAGATGTGCTCTGTTCAGTCAGGTTCCTGTTGTCCCCAGCTTAGATGCATAACTTTTTAAATACACTTAGACACCTTTGACTGCTAATTATGAGTGTGCAGACGAAAACATGCTAGCAGATCTGTCTCTGATTTGTTTGTCATTTGGAGTAGGCCTGCTCGCAGAATGTCCATGTCTGATAAATATAATATGACAACTGTAACTGTTGCATTCAGCACCTTTCTGCACTTCGTAATAATTTCATGAGCAAGTTGTAAAGCATCTTTGGGTATTTATAGCTAAGCATTGGCAGTCTGTGAGGGAATTTTTTGGGGAGGCTAATATGTAAATTGATTACACCAATTACATTGTATCTGGTTTGTTACATTTATATATATATATATATATATATATATATATATATATATATATATATATATATATATATATATATATGCTGACAGTTATGCTCATAAAAGTTCTTTTTTTTTAAACAAAGATTATTGGTTATTATTTACAAAAAACATAGGCTACTAGTTAGTCTTTCTACTTCAATTTTTTACATTTAATTTAATGCCAGTTGCCGTTTCTTTGTAATTATTTGTGAAATTTACAACACTGTAATAAATAATTGTTGTTTAACTTAAAAAAGTAGTATGTTACCTGGTTGCCTTTAAATTTTGAGTTCATTGAAATAAAAAATTTGAATTAATACAATGAAGGAAATTGATTTAATAAACAGAAACTCAAAATATTATGTTATCTTAACCACATTGATTATCCAAGTCTAATCAAGGCAAAAGAAAAAATGTTGTGGTATATAAATATAAATATATATATTTATTTATTTATTTATTATTTTATTTATTTATTTATTTTTATTTACAGTGTAGCAGTAATGTAATGCACTCTCACTTTTGCTGTTAGGTTCATTTTGAACACATTTTTAGTAGGCTCAGCCTGCCTGTACATCACTTTAATGATATTTATCACTTAATGATGTTCTCAAAAGTGTTGTTTCTTTGTGTAAAACTTTTTTTTTTGCCTCGAGTCGAGTTCACCTTTAAAACTGCGCGCCTGTTTAGCAGCAAAGCTGTAACCCTTTTCAAGTTGGTCTTTTAACTTGCAAAGGTATGAAAAGTAGCACTATCAATATATTTGTATAAGTCTTGTCTGCATCGCTAAAAAGGTCTCACTCGATCAGTGCTCACGGGACTGAAAGCGTTAATTTTCTGACGTCATCATTCCCGGGGCGGTGACCTTAAAGGTAGGGGTGGGGGCAGATTTTTGCTCCGGGGATGAGTGGGAAATGCTCCTCGCTTTCAAGGCAAATAGCCTGTTTTGGATGTAAAAACATAACTTGTTTGTAAGAGTCGGGCATTGCTTTTCTTTCAGGACAACAAATGTATTTTGTAATGGATTGCCTGTGTTTCCTCAAGGTAAATCTGTAGTTCTTTAAGTAAACAACATATTGAAGCGAACGTGTGTTTGTGGTGTTTCTGGTACTGATCTTATCACCTCTATATGCTATCATGTGTTCGCAGACACATTGGATTTATCGAATGCATTGTGTCAAAAACGCGTATGTGCATTAAGAGTTAAAATCTGTTTGAAATATCAATATTCTGTACAGTTGTTTCGATGCCTTCTAATTTCGCACGGTCACGATCGACTCGTGGTTTTTCTGCGATGTCTTTTAATTTACTGAAGTTACCACATGAAACCGGCTACTTTAGTTCGATTAAGGTAGGTTGTTTTTGCAGATCATGTGAAAAGTCCAATATGGTGGAGAAAATCTGATTAAGTGTATCCAAGTTCTATACGACGCAAAGAAAAGGGGTCGCTTTCCCCCTAATCTTTTCCAAGGTCCCGTTCGGTGCAAACATGCAAAAAAGTAGAATAGTTCAAGGTGTGTTAAGGAGTTGGGGTATGCTCAAGAGACACGTGCCCTCTCCCCTAATTAAATGAGGCAAAAATGCAATGGTCTGGATATGACAGCAGATTAAATTTCGTTCGCCTCTCCATCAATTTTCTGTTTAATGTCACTGAGCTCCATTGTGGGAGAAGAGGACGCGTCATCCAGCCATAAATTTGTGATTATAGAGGCTCGAGGAGGCAGTTGGCTCTATTCGGACGGATTTGCTCCGTACCTTCAGATAGATCTTCAACAAGCAGAAACCATTCAAGTGTCTTTTATATACCATTTAGGCTTTAAAGAGTTTTCACCGGACTAGACTATGATTTAAGTAGTCATGATAAATTAAAAAGACTCTATTTGTTTTTCCAAAGATTTGTTAAAAAGCTCTGCACGAGGAAAGGACACATCAGACGGCTTTTTCTTTATCAAAGATTTGAATCCAGATCACGGGCGAATTTCCCCATTTTGCATAAATCAATAGTCAACTCTTATTCTAAAAATATTTTCTGTCTGGATGGACTTCCATTTTTATAGGTAGGTGTTTTCTACTCATCTGATTGTGATTTATTGCAGCCATCAAGACTTTTGCAGAAGTATTGAGAAGATCGTGCAATAGCTACATGTTTACTCGTTTGTTTGTGTTCTTTATGCAGCACGTATATGGGTTGTCAGAATAAATAATGGCTTCCCACAAGGCTGTTCTTGACATTAAAATACACTTTTCATCTAAGATACAGCTACACCATTCGACCAAGAACTATTTAGCGGTCAGTAAAAAAGTGACTTTTGTAGTATTTTTTGAGAAGTCAAGCCCGTTTCTAAAACTGGTTTTACATTGGCTTTTAATTCAATATTTTAAGACTTAATCAATATACGTGCATGTACATTTGATATGGGAATTTTACAAAGATACCAAAGTGTTATATCTCGGAAGATTACTATTTATTTAGGGTACAAAAGACAAGCCGTTCTGTGGAATATGGGAAAGGGCCTTTTGATCGGATATTTTGATTCTTCTGACTTTTTCATTGTTTGTGCTGGACTATCAAATAGTTTACCTCACAAAAAAAAAAAAAATCTAATTTTAATAGTTATAAATTATATTAAATTAAATATAATTTATTTTAATTTTTACTTATTGTTTGAGTACACATGCTAAATATTTGTACTTTTGTAAACAACATCTCTACTATCTCGTTTAGTCATTTATAAAGTAATTCATTGATTCGAATTTAGTCATTTGTATTGTTTTACTCGCCCAAGGTTACCAGGTTATAGGGTCAAAAAAACATTTTTACTGTTGAACGAAACATGTATTGATGGTAGATGATTTTACCCATTCGTTAGCCATTCGTGAAATTTAATACTAACTATACATTTGTTTATACAACCAAATTAAACTCGAAATGACTTAGTTTTGTTCCCATAAAAATCAACTTGTATTAAGGGACTTCTGGAGATACACTTAGACGTCGATTGATAACAACGTGTAAAACACTCAATACATAGCTGTGAGAGGAACTATGAAGATCTGACACCCACCAGGCTGTGATACAAGCATATAGGCCTACTACATAGGCTACACTCAGATCAAGACAGGACCGAGTCCCATGTCAACCGAGTGGGCCACTGACAATCCTTAAAAAGCATGTGCTGAGCCACCCCCTTAAGGATTTTTTGACTCTTTACATACAGACTCATTATCGCTAATGCAAGCAGTGTAGACAACCATATATTGCGTTGTGTGACTACATCTCTCACAAGATTTTTTATAATGTTTTTAATTGGTTGCACTTTGTTTTAGATTTATGGCAGCATCAACAGCTCGCAGTCATTCCCTTGTATGTGGATACTTTTGTAACTCGTATTTTGAACAACGGTACAACACGAAGGAGATTACTTGAAATAGGTATTGATGTAATATTATATTATTCACTAATTTCCTAGTAATTAGACCACTCATCCGATTAATATTCAATTTCTTTAGTCACGTTAAATTTGGGAGATAAGCTTTAAGGAGCATTTTCGGAATTATAACAGTTTTTAAAGGTATTTATAAGACAGTCTCATTAATGAAGCACTATGGGGGGCAAGTCTTCAGTTTCTTTTTCATTATAAATGGGTCAGTCAAGAATTGGTGCATATCAACGGCATATTTACTTCCCCTTCATCTGCGCTGTTTGGTGCTTTCGTTGTTCTAGAGTACTAGGATGATTTGCAAGATAATAGCAGAAAGTTTGAGTATTTTTTGTTAATTAAATCAAAGCAACGTGTTTTTATTTATTAATTTAGTTTTGTTAGATTCATTTAGCCTACCTCTCTATAGTTTGACTTCTAGCTTTTACAATAAAACAGGTCGTAATGAGGTAGGTTTGTGCCATTTATGGGGGTGAAGCAGTACTTCCCTTAATTGGACACAGATGGGCTTTTACTATCGATAACGCTATTCCCTGGAATTTATAAAGGGCAGCTAGTCGGTATTCACTCTTATTGGGAGTTGTTTTTTATCATTCAAAACTATCCCTGGGCCTGTATCACCTTAAACCCAAAATATTCTTCGGTTGTTAGGGTTAGGGTTGGGTTTCCAACCCCATAGCTACATTTACATTGATTTAACGTATCGTTTCAGGTAGAGTTTTGACTTCGGTGTCAGGTCTGTCTAACATTACTCCCTCATATGCGATTCCTAAAATCAACTGTGCTACGTCTTACTGCATCGCTATGATTTCGTTAGACCGTATTGTTCTTGCTTGTAAAGTTCTGGTCATCGACACAAATAGCCTAACGTTTCGATCAGTGACAACAGACCCCAAAACACACACATTTAAACCAAATAGCCTATAAATGGTTATTTATAATGTCAACGTTATAAATACAAGTCCCTATTTCAGATATATACAAACCAGTACTGCATTGGGCCTTCTGAACCGTTTGTCCAAGCCGTGTGTGTACACGTCCCAGATGCCTGACACTTACCAGCAGAGGCCAAGTCATTTCACAAGAGTTCTGTAATTCTGATGGTTGCAAATGTTCAAAAGTAGCTCCGAATATATTTCACTTGGATATCAAATGCAGTAGCCTAACTTAAATCATCAAAATGAGAGGAGAGGTCACCAAATCAACCTAATTTAGATCGTGTCGTAGGTTTAAGACGCCTGTGCACTCTCAAATCGATTCTTTTTCAACCAGTGAATAAAGTAATTTGATGTTCCTGTATCATTTAGCAGGGACGTGCAGTTTTATACTATATGCTCGTTAAATGATTTAAGATTAATAACTAGTAACACAATAATGAATTAATTAATTAATTGTTGGGTTTTTTTCAATACAGTGGATGTTTTAAAATCGTGTTTCTCGTGCAATTTTACGAGCAGACATCTCTGGCCAGTGAGCGAAATGAATGTCTTGACTGAACATGCTCCATCCTCGTCACCAGTTATGGAGTGCATTGTCACAATGATTCATCCAACGGACGCGTACATAAAATCCCCTAACCTACATGGACGTGTAGGCGCATGTAAAGCATCGTTTATACATTCGACAGAGTGGGCTCTAGTATTCAGGCATCCTTATTCTTTTGCCAAAGGCAGACTAGAGGGATCTCGCACTATCTAAAACTGGTGTGCAACTTAGGCCTGACAATAACTGCGTCTCTGCGCACCCTTGGCCTATACGCTGGTGACAAACGCCCCGTTCCGGTAGTTTGAATGTGGCTGGAAGATGGAGGGAAAGTGTCAATCAGAGACGCTTCATTGATCACGGACAATGCCGTTCGCGGGACTGGTCTGTTTCGAGAGCAATCAGTCACTCCGCATTAATTATCCCCGCGTCCCACAGTAGGGCAGCTCGCGCTGGCACATGGACAGTGTGTCTGTTTGTGTGTGCGTTAGTGAAAGAAGAAAAAAAAAAAAAAGAAAGAATGTGTGTAAGTGCGCGCGTGGAGAGAAGAGATTGTGTGTGTGTGTGTGTGTGTGTGTGAGAGAGAGAGAGAGAGAGAGAGAGAGAGAGAGAGAGAGAGAGAGAGAGAGAGAGAGAAAGAAAGGAAGAAAGAAATACAGTGAGTTATACGTATATATTACTATATGTATTTATACGAGCCTGTATGCGAGAAAGAGAGTGCCTTTGCTTGTGTGTAAATGTGTGTTTGCATGGGCTGCTTGTGTGTGTGTGTTATCCGTACACCACTAAAAATGCACCCCACCCCCACCTTTCAAGTTGCGAAAAGAAGCCAATAAAAACCCAACAATAAAAGGGTCTTTCTTGTCACTAAATAAATTAAGTGCCGATATCTGCTTAAAGCGCTGCACCTCTTTGTATATTGCAGAACAGAATTCTTTATTGCCCCAATGTTATTGCTTTTTTTTTTTTCAGGGTTTTTTTTTTTTTTTTTTTTGGACAGAAGGGTCGGTGGTAGGGCATAGCACACACTCTGTAACAATTACTGTATAGTTGGTTAATACAACGACTGTGTACTTTGTCATATTTTGCAACTTGATTTCATTCTTCTGTGGCGAAAATTTCTGTTGAATCTGATTCACAGTGGCATTTTCTTTCAGGACTGACCTTATTTCTCTCTCTTTATCTGTCTTTTTCTTTCCTTTACAACAAGCCCACGCCTACAGGATCATAAACAATTTATACATTAATGGAATGATTTACTGAACTGTTGATTATTAATTGATTCCACCTTGTGGAATGTTGTATCGTTTCATTTAAAAAGTTCAAATAATTATATAGCTTTTATTTAAGTCTATTGACATTCTCTCTTTTTTGTTTAGATGGCCTCAATTTTATCATTTTTTTAAACTATATGTAGACCTATAGCTATGTAAAATACATAAAATATGAAACCTACTTCAGTATGTGGTATGTAATATATAGGTAACTGTTCTCTATATTGGTAATCACAAGGCTATATGCCCTTTTTTCCAAATATATTGAGCAAATATTAAAAACGTAATATTCGTTATCCACTATAAAGCTAATGGTGGTCGACGCCTCTTCCCCTGCTTTATTTATTTATTTATTTATTTACAAATAGATGCAAGAAAATCCATGCTGTTACATTTGGACGATGGTAACAAAACGTATTGTACACGTTCATGAAATTACAGTTCTTTTAATGGTTGATCTGAAGTTGCCTTAAGGTTTGTGTAATGGTGGTACGCAGAAGCTTTTGCTGGATGAAGTTTCATGGGCTGAAGTTAAAGAGGTAAGGAAAAAAGAAAAAAATTGCAGAGTAGCCGAAAACGATACAACAAAGCCAAAACAGTACAGTATGTAATATGTTTATTGATTAAAAGAAAGTAGAAAAAAAAAAATCTGACAGGCAAAAATATATTTTTATATTTTAATAATAATGCATTGTGTGCTTATACAAACATTATAATATACACAACAATAATTTAATAATTTCTGTTAATAATAATTTTCCAGTTCCATTTTCCAGTTCACTCACCCAGGTTTTTGCTGAATTGCATTTGTACCGAAAAAAGAACGGCATATACCAGTTCGTATTAGCGTTAGTTAATATTTTACAGCCATTTACTACTTACTGTTATTAAACATCCACTCAAAGCTATAAGTCGGAGTCAATGTGAAGTTTTTTGTTTAAATTTCATTGTAAAAAAAAAATCCTCAGTATAGGCTACGCACGCTCGTTTTGGTCGCTTTTGCCTTCATTTCCAGCCTTCTCGTGTTTTAGTCTTTTAGATTCCATGTATTAGAATTGTCATGTTGCTGTTGAACTAAGCGATATTAATCCGAGAATCTATACTTTAAATTTAATACAACATGTAATTTCCCCCTTTTTAACGCATTCCCTTTGATTAAGTCACTCTTGACTCTCCTTTAGCTTTGGGGCCAACGAGGTTCGCCTAGGGGAGGCCTTGAAACCGCCCCTCCTTATCTCCTTTCATCATCCAGCTCTGGGCCGCCTTGAAACCGCAAGGCCAGTAATTGCTTTTTTCAGGCAGCCCAGTGCGGACTGGACAGCAGCCAATCAGAGCCTTGTTTACATTCTATGATTGACAGCGTTCTGGCAACACGCCAACCAATCAAACCATTTTAAGAACGAGGCCCAGGATTTTAACTCTTTGTTTGCCATTGCTCCATAGTTTGGGCTTTAAGTGATTTACCATCCTGATGTGATCTGGGATAAATTTGTTAATTTGACTGCTGCTTTGTTTTTTTAAATTGAATGATACCGTATTTTTCACAAAAGAAATAGAGAGTTTATTTAGCTTACGTTTGGCTGGTGAGATGTTCAATTACATATTTAATTTTTGTTCAGTTAGTTTTTTTATTACTCAGTGAGACACCGGCTGTCATTTAAAATAATCATATGATGGCAACTAATAATGTGTCATGTTTGCAAAGCTTGTCTTAAAGCAGGGTCAAAAACTCAAATGATGCGAACTGCGTTTCTTCTGTAGTTTGAAGTCATTTAAATAATGGCACTCTTGGCTGCATAAGTAACCATGTGGTCGTGCCTCACACTGAACTAGTCGCGAGACAGGAAAGCTCAAATAAAGCGCCCGCCGTTTTGTTTAGTTGATCCAGCTGACACGCCATTGGCTCAGAGCGCCATCCAATCGGAGCCACTGTTTATCCTGGGGCGCGCTGCACGAGCTTATTGACATGTAGGTATTAGACCAATGGGCGCGACTGCTCCCACAGTCACCTCCCCCTCTTCTCCTTGAGTGGCACTAGCAGATTCAGGAAAGAGCCTCTGACTGCTTGTACGGGGCTCGATTCAGCAGAAGCTCTTACTACTACGGTGCATCTCCGAACTTCTGCACTGCACACGCACTGCAATCAGCAGACTCTAGGATGTAACCATTTCCATATGTTTTTATTCTGCTTCTGCTCTCTTTTACGTATTTTTTGTATCATGTTTTTTTTAAATCCATTTATTGTTTTGCAAGGAATAACTTACCAGTAAGTAATTCGTTTATATTGTATTTATATGCGTGCAATAATAAACATTTGCCTTCAAGAGCTGCTCTTATTTTTTTATTTTTTTAAGAACATCTGGCGTACTACAAAATTAGGGAGTTTGTGTTGCAGGGGGTGAAAGAAAAATATCCCTTTATTTTCATCCGACTCTATTGCTTTGTTTGAGCAATGATGATGATGATAATAATAATCATTACCATTATAATAATAGAAGATTAGTTCAAGACTTTACTCTGTTTGAATAAAGAATGCATTTCATTTAGAATTTAATGTCTTATTGACTAATAATGGGGAAAAAAATATACACAATCTTTTAATTCTACTTCCATCTGCAAACTGCTATGCAATGGACGTGATGGCAGAAGAACATAAGCGCATTTACCATACTTGTAGAATGAATATTGGGCAGTTAATTATGAAATTACAACTGAACATATAGGCCTGTTAACTAGCTAAATTTTTAGTTTTCACATGCTTTTATTACATCGACATGTTTTACATTGAAATACCACGATTCCTAAAATTGTCCGGATTTTAGCAGAGTTTGAAATGGCATTTCCTAACACTCAAAACCTTCTTTAGGAAACCTGTTCTTTCATGTGCTCCTCCTCACCTCCCATCCGTCCTCCGAGCCAAACCTAATAGATCTCAGATCCCAATAAATGTTAAACGTTCGGCTTTGGTTAATAGTGGGAGGTTGCTGCGTTCAAATTCCTCATGCTTTAAAATTTCTGTCCAATTTCTTTTCATGATGTACAGACATGATACATGTTTGCTTAAAATGTCCTTTGTCAGCGCAAAAATGGTGCACTACATTTAATTCTGCGCTTCAGAGAGCTTATTCTGTGGGTATTTTATCGTTTTCTCATTATTTGAGATTTTCTTTACTAGCTAATGTTGTGTACGTCAATTCACTCACTGTTCTACAACCTCTCTCTTTTCAGTTTTTGTGTTTTTAATGAAAGCACCAGGCTACAGAAATGTGGCACTGCAACCATCCTTACTCTCAAATGGGAACTTCCAACGTTTTAAGGCCTCATTCAGCAAAACGCTGAAACGTTCTGAGCGTCAAATAGCCTATCTGAAGATACGATCTTTCGTTAATATTTTGAAATTTAAAATGTCTTCGTTTTCTTCGTTTTCTGGGATTCGGTGTGATAAGGAGAGCACCATTCGCGTGAGCTTTTGTAATTCTGTTAAGCAGACTTTCTAATTATTGCCTTTCAATGTTCAATAGTCTGGCAAAAGTACTTTACGCAAGCATGTTATGAGGATGCTTTGAAATAAATCTGGTGCATTAGTAATACCGCATGACAATTCTCTCAGTGCACCATTTTGCCATGACAGGACTCCATCTGCAACAGCGTAAGATGTTGCTTTTACCCTTGATTTTCGGAAACTTAAGGACTAGAGGCCAGAGGTGAAATATAGACGCCATCATCCATGTGTTGTTACCCCATATACAAAGGTTACAGAAAACCTAGTTCAGACGAACAAAGCAGTTTAATGAAGAGAAAAGACTGAGATATACTGATCTAGGAAATTACATTTAGTATAGTTTGATGCATTCGATGGAAGCGGTCATACCAAACGTCAGCGATTTTCTTAATGTTCTTTATCTCGTCTAGTGAAAGAGACAGAAGGACTGCTTTAGCTTTGTCCATTTTCCATTAGTTTTGCTTAAAACGTCCTTGGGTTTTCATATGGATACTGTAAGAATGTATTGATCTTGGCATCTCTCTGTGAATGGTATATAGCCTGCAGTGAGTCTTCTGTGTAAAAGTGGAGGTGTGCTGCAAGCTCGCGCAATTGTGGTGAGATGAGAGAGACGAGCGGAGAATGTGTAGTTTAGGCAGCAGTCGCAGCAATGGACGTACAATGAAGGATTACCATTACACATCTGAAGGATACTAACATGATACGATCTTGTGGATTTGCATCAGTCATTCGTGTAAGTGGTTTGTAATTTAAACTACATTTTATGATTTTTGTGTTGCAGAAAACATGACTGGGACATACTTTTTTGGCCGTCAGAGCCAAAACTGTGCTGAATGCAAGACCTAACCGAAACTCTTAACGGAATTATAACATCTGGGCGGCGTTTGGTTCGGTACTCGTGGTTTCCCGCTCTGGATTTCGGATTTAACGTTTTTTTATCGGGATGGAAGGCCGGGATTTCGCTCCTCCGCCGCACCTTTTGGCAGAGCGAGGCGCGCTGGTTCACAGAGCCGCCTCGAGGATCACTCCTACCGGGCACACGACAGTGCAGCATCCCGGTCACTTTCAGCCTGGGAAATATTACCCCTCACATATAGCGATGCCTCCACATTCAGGTAAGTGTTTGTGTTCCCCCGTTGTGAAGTGAATGCTTTTAAAACATACTTTTTAGCAGAATTAAATTGCCTAACTTTAGAAAAGCGCATTGACGTGTACTTGTACTTACTTTTTATTGGGAAATTAAGGTCTTTCTGGAGATAAGCAGTTGCTACGGACTGCTTCTGACAGAATTATAGCGTTTAATTGAACACTTTACTTGCAAAATGTCTGACATGAGCTGCAAAAAAGGGTCGTTTGTAGTTGATAGCAGTGCTTTAGAAAGCGGACCAGAAAATTACCTTCAACCTTAACTTTTACTAGGCTTAATACATGTAAATGGAATTTATATTTGTTAATTATATTTTTGATGGTTAATTTAATATTTTGTTTTGTAAATAACGAACTGTTACTTTATAGCTGTTGTTTCGCGCTCATTCAGACATCTAGTTTTCTTTTGACAAAATAAGTTTTTGGTAATATCTATTCAAGAAAAGCCCCATGATTTTGTGTTAATTATTTGGGTGCATCTTTGAGTGGTTTGCTGCCACAGCTGCTTTAAGTTAATAACACAAGCTTTGGTGTGTGTGTGTGTGTGTGTGTGTGTGTGTGTGTGTGTGTCTGCGCTGTGGTTCGAGAAGTCTCCAAGATTAGGGTCAGTAGCTCTGTGTGTATGTGTATGTGTGTGTGTGTGCTAAAAGAGGCGTCTGTAATACCAGAAAATCCGGTTTCTATATTGAGCGGTGATGTGACGGGGTGCGAATGAGTTGACAGTGCATGCATTAGATTTAACAAGTGTCTCCAGTACCTTTGGGGTAGAGGTACACATTGCAGTTTGGTTATTAATGATATATAAGTTCGGTATGTGTATATCAGTCTGTGGATGCTTCATTTGTAATTAATCACTGAGAAAATCAGTGTACATATGTACATAATTCCATAATTTGTCATTTTTTAGGCTATACAACTTTTCATATTGTTGAGGTAGACACCCTTTTGACTGACGTATTGTTTTTAAGAATGTGCTCAGCAGTTTAATAGTTCTAAACAATTCATGAAATAAATTCCATTTGGTGTTGTTTTAGTTGGTGTGCTTAAATATATTTTTTATAATATATTTGAATATTATTTTATTACATTATATGAAACTAGGTGTGTGCATTTAAAATGTATTTCGATTTTGGGTTTCCTATGCTTCAGACTCAAACTAAATATTTTCAGTCGAATCCGTGACATTACATTCCCTGTGATTTAAACTCAGCTGACGTATTTTCGGTCGAATTTGAAATCGACGCGTGACGCTCGCCGTGCTGTAGACTGAAATTTCAGAAGCGAGATCTATCACAGCGCTCGCTGACCCTGATGGTCCCCGGCCCACGGTGAATGCGCGCGGGTACTGATGGGGTCGTTAGCGGCTGTCTTTCTCTCCGGCCTCCCGCTGCTGTATACCCTCACCCACTGCCTTCTTAAAAGTAATTTTTATTTGTTCCTTACTCAAATAACTTCGCCCTATACCCCACACAGAGACAAACAACGAAAGTCCACAAAATAAACTCCATAAGCCTCTTTTACGATAGCTGCTTTCGAGAAAATGTAGCCTACATCTTATGGCGTTATTTTTCATCTCTAATGTATTGAATCGGTTCATTGTCTCTTTCTTCGACGACTGTCGTCGAGCTGAATGCGTTTTAAAAGCCGCACCGCCGGTAGATTGATGGATTTTGTTGTGCTGCTCAGGTCTCGCGTGCACATCAAATGCTGCTCTGGCAGTGCGCGCGGATAATGTGTACAGTAGGATCTCCTTTTCTTCTTTCTTCTTTCTTTCCCCTCTCTCTTTCTTTTCTTTCCCCCATATCCTCAGCAGATGTCTGTAACGTCTGCCTCAAGGCGGACGCCAGCTCATGCCATACAGGTGCATCATTTACTTGTGTATGTGAGTCTGTGTGTATGTGTATGAGTATGTGTGTGCGCTCGTATCAAATTCTTGTTCTTCCGCTGAGGCTTTTTTAATCAACACAGGTGTCTTTTCTGCTCATACAGTCTAGATAGTATTAGATGATACTATGTGTATTATTTTACATCATATACAATAATTTATTATTAAGTTTTAGATCTTGCCCTTTTTGTTTGCATGGAATTTATATATATATATATATAATATGTGTGTGTGTGTGTGTGTGTGTGTGTGTGTGTGTGTGTGTGTGTGTGTGTGTGTGTGTGTGTGTGTGTGTGACCCTGGACCACAAAACCAGTCATAAGGGTCAATTTTCTGAAATTGAATTGTATACATCATCTGAAAACTGAATAAATAAACTTTCAATTGATGTATGGTTTGTTAGGATAGGACAATATTTGGTCAAAATACAACTATTTGAAAATCTGGAATCTGAGGGTGCAAAAAAAATCTAAATATTGAGAAAATTGCCTTTAAAGTTGTCCAGATGAAGTCCTTAGCAATCCATATCCACTCACAAAAAGTACATTTTTGATATATTTATGGTAGGAAATTTACAAAATGTCTTCATGGAACATGATCTTTACTTAATATCCTTATGATTTTTGGCATAAAAGAAAAATTAATAATTTTGACCCATACAACCATACATACGCCATTATTTTTTGTTGGCTATTGCTACAAATTTCAAATTTACCCGTGCGACTTAGGACTGGTTTTGTGGTACAGGGTCATATAAAAGCCTGTTCCTGCCTTTTGTCTGTATATACATTGTTACATTTTTTAATATATGTTCCCTTTTATTTAAACTGGATTATTTCAGACACACTTGCATAGAAAGTGAAATCCCTAGAGTGTAGACATGCAGGATCGGAGCAATGTGTAAAAGTCCCTTAATGTTTGTGAAATTAAGTAAGAAATGCATTATGGTATGCTCTTTCAGCCAGAACTACCATTTTCTAATGGTTTTATTCAGATAAATACTGATAGATTGGTAGATGGATTAAGAGAGAGAATAATTTAGTAATTCTCAGATGGAACAAACACTAACCCGCAGTTCAATTAGGTGGCACCCCGTCTGTCACAGTCATCCAAGTGGCCGTTTGCCCTCACCCTCAGCGTTACAGAGAGTTATTTTGTAGCTTTGTGCTTTAGCAGTCATGTTTCTGCAAAAGCAGTGGTCTGCCCTGTCAAACCTCGGCCGGCCTTCTTTCATATCACTTCTTCTTCTCGCTTCTGTGTGCCTTGAGTCCTGATTTAACAATGCTGTCTGCGCTGCTGTTGATCCTAACCTGTCTCACCCTCCCTGTCCACTCGTTCCTCTGCGGTGCAGCCCTGTTCCGCACCGAGGTACTGCTGCCCCCGGGCCATTCGCCTTTGATAGGGCTTGTAGTTTAAATTAGTTGCGTTTGCTGGAATCTAGTTAGTATCTCTTTTTCTTTCTCTCTCACTTTCACCTGTGTCTGTCTCTGCATCATCACTGGATCACTTGTGATTCATGGGCCTAAATGCATTAGGTCATTTTTGGAATATCCTCAACTTGATTTTTGATTTGTATTGAACGTTTTTGTTTGATTCCATCTTCATCCTAAACTTCTGAAATGGCATGCTTTTCTTCAGCTGCTCCAAAATAGGGGAGACGAGTGAAAGTGACTAAAAGAGAGAGAGGTAGAACAGGAAAAAGAGCGGCTGAATGTTTCCACCTGGTTGGTAATCTGGCCCAATTACCTCTGCTTGGTAGCACAGAGCCTGGCGTGTTCCATCGCCACTCACTATGCCTGCCAGCTGAGTGCTGTGCGCGAGTGTATACGATGCTGTGTGTGTGTGTGTGTGTGTGTGTGTGTGATTCAGCAGAGCCTCGTTGGCAGAAGCGACATCGTTCCCCCTCCCCTCCACCACACAGTCTCTTCTTTCACTGTTTGATGTGCCTCACTAGGCTGAGAGAGTCCCAGCGCCCTGGCCCAACTGCACCCATCACCGCTGCCCCTCAAACAATGCATCTGCACGTCATCAATGGGGGCAGAAAATCATTTATTAATATTTGATACGTACACCTTCTTATGTACACCTATAAAAAATTTATTACCTGCTGCAGCGCCCGGAATATCATCACTTTCGATGTCTGTGACTATTGATCAGAGCTGCGTTTCCCAAAAGCACAGCTGGGCCATGAATGTCATGAGGACCGATATGGTGCTTTCCAAAACGCTGAAGCCGCTGTTGTGTCAAATTCTGTCCCCCACCAAATTATTACCACCCTTGTATTGGTAGGTTTAGGATTAGGTGTGGGGTTAGGGTTAGGCAATCAGGCAGTGACTTAAACGAGGGGGTAATAATTAGGCAGGGAGTCAAAATTCGGCACAACACCGAATCACCTGCATTCATCTTAAAAGGATAGTTCACGCAAGAAATCTTCATTATTAATTAAGGCATACTCACCTTTATGTCATTCCAAATTTTCTTTCTTTTTTCTGTTTAACACAAAAGAAGGTATTTTTAAGTTTTTTTTTTTTTTTTTTTTTTTTTTTTTTGGGACATCTATGCAATTAAAATCAATGGGGTCTAATTTTGTTTTGTCGCTTACTTTCATTTTATAGATAAAAAATATCTTCTTTTGTATTCCACAGAAGAAAAAAAACATGAGGCTGAAAAGATTATGGAATTAAAATGTTAAAGCACTGGATATGTAATTTAAAATCTAGCTTACTCAAATGAATGTGATTGTTTTATGCTTACAAGATATTTCCTAACAGTTTGCTATAGATTTAATGCAAAGCAGGAGGGTTTAAATGAGGAAGTCAGAGTAAATGACACTCTTCTTTGGCATGCATGGCAACTGAAAATGCACCCTATTACACACCTGACATATGATACGGTGTTTTCACACCAAATCTGAAAATTGTCGCCCTTCCGACTTGGATTTGTGCAACTGATACTTGAGAACTGACTGGGATAAAAATGCTCACTGGGAGGGCTTGTAATATGCACACAGACACAATCGCACACAAACACACATAAGCTATCCTTAATAACGGATGCAAGCAAATAAGGGTCAGTAGACACACACACACACACACACACACAGTTCAACTTTTAAACCCTGGGTTCATCTGCTGTGCATTGGATCAGCACAACAATGAGGCAGTACTCTGGGGCGCCATGAGCTACAGAGCTCATTTATACAGCTGTCAGACTCCCTCTTTCTTTCTCTCTCCCTCCCTTTCTCAATCTCCTCCTCCTCTTCCTTCTCTGTTTCCTACTGGCTTACATTTTCACAAGAAAACAGCCCTCCTGACTCGTCAACATTGCTGTTTGGATTTCATCAGTTTAACACCCAGCATTTTTTTTTATTGTTTTGTTTAGCATGTGTATGTGATTCTTTCAGCTGTCTCACTCATTTTTACACATTTCCTTAAGGGGGTTGCACGTTTCTTCTCGGAAAATTGTAAGGGGTCTCTTCAGCACTTTGAAATTTAGTTTATACTGCAGATTAAAATGCAGTGTATGTTCTTGTTAATTTAGCATGAAACTGCAATGTTTAAGTGTCTAATGTTTGTGTGAATAGTTATAAAAAAATCTGAATTGAATCTAAATGAGTGCTGTACAGTTAGGATTTTTTCTGCTATCCTAGTTGGGCCAATAGGTCAGATTTTACTTGCCATGCCTACATTTCCACTGGCCTTTTATTTTATTTTATTTTATTTTATTTTATTTTATTTTATTTTATTTTATTTTATTTTATTTTTTAACTTATTGTTTTTTTACTTTTGTCTAGAAAAAAATATTTTTGGTTTATATATATTTTTTATGTCCGTAAAATATTTTTATATGCCTGCAATATATATATATATATATATATATATATATATATATATATATATATATATATATATATATTATAAGAATCTAAAAAATTCACATAACACACTGGTCAAGGCCAGGGGACCATCTCTTTTTTTGAACCCTTTAAATTCACTGGTTTTGTACAGGGTTTGAGAAAAATATGTTCTTTCTTTCATGTTACGTGTGTGCGCTTACATGCTGCTTGCTACATCCTGTGAGCTACTTTTCATTGTGACACCTCGACTGATGGACTCAACTACCACAGCATATTATAACCATGTGGGGAATCTCTCTCTCCTCCCGCACTGCTTTCCGTCTCTTCCACTGCTGTCATTATTAAGACCAAACTTTGACTCGGCCTGCAGCCAGCTTTTGTAAATGAGAAACAATTTTGGGATTTGGCTTAGAAAATAAAAGCCCTCCACATTGGCTTTGATGTCTGATAGTAGAGAGAAATGACATTTTAAATAGGCTGCAAAAACAAAACCTTGAAAGTGCTTCCATTCTGTGGTGAGGATGTGTGATTGGACAAGGAAACTAGTGACAGTACTGACTGCTTGGAGTGTGTGTGCTTGAAGGAACTGGGAAATCCACTTCCCTTTTTTTTATTTTTTTTGGAATGTGTGTGTGTGTTCTGAATCATGGATGCTGTATAATTTCTGTGTTTGTGCATGTGTATGCATACAGTGATCAATAATCGATCAGTCTGTGTGTCCTCACCAAGGTCAGATCGTCCCGCCTTGGCACACACAATTGCACACATAATTTCACAGTTGTGCTGAGCTCATCACCATCAGATACTTAGATGATATCAGGCAATATCATCTAGGATTTTATGCTGCAATGGCATCTGACACCTGTATGTACCAGGTGCACACACACACACACACACACACACACACACACACACACACACACACACACACACACACACACACACACACACACAGCTCTCCCCAGTCAAGATCCAAGCAGAATCCGACTACCTTATTCATGCAGTTATCATTTAGTACTTTTTATGCTTGTCACCATTTTGCATTATTAAACAAATTTTATCTCACGGTTCATATTTCGATATTTGGGTATCTTGAGCAGTATGTGGCAGTATGTGATCGTGCGAGGGTGGGATACCACACAGCAAGCCGAGCGCTCCAAATGTATGCAGAGCCTTCATTAAATATACATAAAGCATGCTTTTTAAGGACACGTCGCTTCTACACCAGTAAAGGAAAAAAAGCACAAAACAAAGATTAGCATCAGGAATTCAATATTAATCAGTCTCGAGGGACACACATACGCTCTCTCTCTCTCTCTCTGTTTTCTTCTCTTTCTCCTCTCTCTTGTTATAGCGAAGGCTTTAATTCGAGAGGGACTTGTTGCTTTTGAGCCGCATGTCTGAATATTTTCATGTTCTCTGATTAAAACAAAACTCCGGTTGACGCATTGCCTTTGTCTTTGGCCCGTGCTTTGATTGCTTGTTGAGTTTTCCTTGCTCACTTTCATCCCTCCCTAATCGTCTTCCTGAATCTTTTTGTTTGCATTTTTATTATTTATTTTTTAGGCAAGAACTTGCTTGTTTTTTTTTTCTCTGTCTCGCTCTCTATCTGTCTGTCTCTCTGTTTCTGATTAGCGTTTCTCAGACTCAGCAGGAGGTTGGCTAGCTGTGGGGGAAGACAGTGCCGTGACCACCGTGACCACACAGTCATGCCTGAACACGGAGCCAGCCTTCCATGCATCCCATAATAGCCCCTGTTCTATTTCTGGACTCTGGCCTTGCCATTTTTACCCAGAATGCACAGAAAAATGAAGCCTTATTTGACCACATGAATTCTCAGCTTCACTCCTCCCACAAGTCGAATTCTGCAAAGCGAACAACATGTCAAAACATGTGGGTTTCATTCCAATAATCTAAAAGAGTCCTCCCTCTCCACACCACCTAGGCCCCCAAAATGCACTGATTTAACACTAAACTGCTTAAACAACTATGGCTTGGCTGGCATGCTTTGTTCTGTCTAGCTTGTGCAGCTGATCTCTGGTCAGGTGTACTGTGTGGTCACGGCTGGCTCAATTAGGACACAAACCTGCTCAGCGGCTATCAGCATGGCAACATAATGACTGTGATTTGGATTGAAGAGGAATGCATGACTACATACAGAGGGGCTGTTGACAAGGGAAAGTGGCATGTCAGTGTGTGGATGTGTGTGAAAGTCTAAAGAGCCTACCCTTATTATCGCTCTTTTCCCATAAACAGATCTCTAGCTTTGAAAACGAATCGGCTAACGTCAGTACACTTGTTTATTTAATTACTTAATTACACATTCAGACCCACACTCACATACACATATACGTGGGTATTGGTAGCCTGGTGAGAATAGCTCTGGGCTGGCGACCCAAACAGGTGTGATCCCAGATAGGGGTGACCCACGAATTGCAGTGTTACTGAGAATCATGGTGCCCTTGGGCAGGGTGGTTAACCTGTGGTTGCTCCAGGGGATCGTCCATGTAATTAATACTGTAAACTGCTTTGAATGAAAAGTGTCTGCTTACTGACAACAAGTAACCAATTATACAGCAAGTTTCTTTGTGTAATACGTTTATTTTTTAAAAGATGATGCAGCTTATGGGGTTGGCGCACATGATAGCGTGTACTGTTATAAGTCTCTCCTGAGTCAGAGTTTGCATGGCAGCAGAATAAGGCTTGGGGCTGCTGGTAATCCCTCTCTGGGCTCTGAGTTTCTGAGCTTTGCTCTCACTCTGATACTGGGTGGTTAGAGGGGGATTAGAGGACTTCATCATTCACTGGACCCCAGAATAGAGGTATGGGTGAGGGTGAAAAGAGGGAAAAAGGAAAGAAGGAATGAAGAAGTTAAGAAAGGGAGGAAGGAAATGGAAGAAACGGAGGAAGCAAGGAAGGAAGGAAAATAATTAGGAAAGGTGAAGCAAATGAAAAAAGGGAGTAAGGAAAGAAAAGGAAAAAACAAAGGAAGGTAAGTAAGAAAGAAAGAAAGAAAGAGAAAGAAAGAAAGAAAGAAAAGGTGGAAAAGGTAGGAAAAGGAATGAAGTAAGGATAGAAGGAGAAAACAAATAAAAAGGCAGAATGCATGAAAGGAAAACAAATTTCAGAAATAATTTTAGAAGGATGGAAAAAAAGGAAAAAGGAAGAAAGAAAAAAAATATTAGTAAAGGTGGGCAAAGGAAGTAAAATTGACAAAGTAAAATGAGATGAATGAATTAAAAGTGGAAAACAAAGAAACATGGGAAGGGAGGAAAGGGGGGAAGGTAGGAATATGGAAGGAAGAAAGGAAGGTGAAAAGAAAGGAAAGAAATTAAGAATTAAAATTATTAGGAAAGTTTGCGGGAAAGGAAGGAAAAGGAAGTAAGGAAAGAAAAGTGAAAACAAAAGAAGGAAAGAGAAGAAAGGAAGGGAGGGAGGAAGAAAAGTAGGAAGGAAAGGAGGAGAAAGGTGTGAACATGGAAAGAAGAAAGGAGGAAGGAAGAGGAAGAAAGAAAGAAAGTAAAAATGAAAAATGATTGGAATAGTAAGGAAAGAAAAGTTAAATCAGAAGGAAAGGGAATGGAGGAAGGGAGGAAGAAAAGTAGGAAGGAAAGGAGGGGAAAGGTAGGAACATGGAAGGAAGGAAGGACAAAAAAGGAAAGAGGAAGAAGGAAAAAAAATGAAAGAATGAAAAAATGATTAGGAAAGGTGGGGAAGAGGAAGGAAAAGGAAGTAAGGAAAGAAAAGTGAAAACAAAGCAAGGAAAGGTAGGAAAATGAATGAAATCCAAACAGAAATGTAGGAATTAAAGAAATGAGGTGGGAAGAAAGAAAGAGAAAGAATGGACAAGAAGGATGACAAGGAAAGAAAAGAGGGATGGACAGATAGGAAGGAAGGAACGAAGGAATGAAGGAAGAGACAGACGGACAAAAAAGAAAGCATGTGATATATGTGTAAATATAATGTATATGTGAGTGTGTGTGTGTGTGTGTGTGTGTTTGTGTGTGTGTTCTCTGCTAGGTTTATGCTTCAGCGAGAGTGCTGATGTCATGTAGACACTACCAAGATTAAAGTGCTGCACCCGCTGTCTGGGGTGTAAACACTGCCGGCACATTAAACACTGCAGAGAGAGAGAGAGACAGAGACGGTGGGACGGGGTACTGGAAACCATGTAAATGAAAGACAGAGACAGTGACAGAAAAAGATAGAAAGAGAGAGAGAACAAGAATGAGTAATAGAAAGCGAGAGTGCGGGTAAATAAAGAAAGGGAAAGCTAGAAATATAGGAAAAACGAAAGGCAAAGCGTCTGATTAATGAAAGGGAAAGTTGTGTAAAGACTCTGAAGGGCTCACGGCACATCAGCCACAGTGCATGCTCATTAATGCGGGGATCTCTGAGCCTTCATCTCTCTCTTCACATCATTTGCATTGTTTTTACTACAGCGCTGTAATTATAAGATGCGTTTACTTGCGACACATCAGTGTAACGCTGCTTTTGCTGCAAAAAGAGCCTCATGCACACTACGCAATAGATTATGGGATTCATCACGCATATTTTGATTGGGTAATTCTTGTATTCCTGTTTTTGTACTTCAGATCAACATCCTGCATCTGATTATGGAGGAAATCAGCAGTTCTCAGGAAGCTGGCGGAAATCAGGAGAAAATAAAATAGCCACAAATAATTTGCCTACAATTTTAATGAATGTTTACTATAGTGTTTGCAATGATAATGAAAATCCTTGTACTTTTACCTAGTTTTTTTTCCACTATAGTTTTGTCTTTGAGCTAAAGTTCAGTCCTTCCAGAGGAAAATATTTAATGTCTTCACTATGAAAAATTATTTTCATGAACATTTTTTCTTGTCAAATCAACTTCAATAATTAATGTGGTTCAGATAACATAATATTTTGAATTTCACCAATCGCCTTCATTGTATTCACTCAAATTTTTACTTTCAATGAACTAAACATTTTAAGGCAACCAGGTAACTTACTTTTTTTAAGTTAAACCAACAGTTTTTTAGTTCATTTTAGTTCTCAGTTTTTGTTTTAAGTGCAACTTTGTCTCAGATATTTAAAAAAACAGACATAGACAATGTCTTTGAAAAAAAGTATCTTATGCTCACCACGGCTTCATTTATTTGATCAAAAATACAGTAAAAACAATAGTACGTAAATAATGTGTAAAATAGTACAATTAAAAACATCTGATTTCTATTTTAATATATTTTAAAGTTTAATTTAACAATGTGATGGTAAAGCTATTACTCCAGTTTTCAGTATCACATGATCCTTCAGAAATCATTTGAATATGTTGATTTTGTGATCAAGAAACTATTAATTATTATTATTAATAATTTATTATTAATTTTTTTCTAGAATTCTTTGATGAATACAAAGTTCAAAACTGCATTTATTTTTTGTAACAATGTTAAAAGTCTTACCGTAACTTTTAATAAATTTAATGCATCCTTGCTGAATAAAAGTATTAATTTCTTTAAAAATAAATAAAAAAATAGTCGTTGATTTCTCTTTAAGCAGAAGACTGTATTTGCTCTTCATTTAATCTAATTGCTTTCTATGAGAAACAAATGAGATTTTAAACAGATCTCATTTGTGATTTTTCTTTCCTACAGGTCATTATGGACAGCATATTAAACCTGTCTGTGCTTTTCCACTTCTTATACATGTACGTGAATTTAAATCCATTTCTGTTAGTGTGTGTGTGTGTGTGTCTGTCTGCATTAACGCTATGAGTGTATGCGTGTCATGCTGGCTCCAGTCGTCAGCGGTTATCAAAGGCCTTGCGGGTGCTGTGTTGTCTCTCTGGCTTTACGGTCGTTCCCTCAGCACGTCTGGCTGGGTAGGCCTGTCCTCTATCATGCCTGCCAGATAGTGGCTCCTCTGTGCTGAGCTTTGTTTAGAGGTCAGGAGCCTTACACACAGCTGTGGACACAACACAGAGGCAGTCAAAGTCCCACAGTCCTCCCCTATCATCTCCCCCTCTCACACACACACACACAAATACGTTCAGGACATGGAGCCGGTCCAGCCTGATGAAAGAGGGAAAGATGTGAGGCGTGAATCGAGGCTATAGTGATTCCACGTCTTGGGTGCCAGAAACGTTGCTCCTCTCGCTCCTTGACGGATGTCTAAGGATAGAACGAGTGCCGGTTTTTATGAAAGCTAGTGATTCACATCTTTTTAATGATTTAAACGCTCTTCATAGCTTTGCTCCTCTCAGTGCGGCAGAAGAGTTTTTCAGCCAGCTGTTGCAATGAGTAGACAAACACGGTGAGGCGGCCCAATGTTATGTTTCCACTGTAAAGACCATTCAATCAGCCTTTAATTCTCCTAATAGCCGAGAGGCTGGCCTATGATTACACTTTGGCTGATATACACTTCCCTTTGGCTCCGATTCAGCTCTCCGTGTGACTGTGCAAGTTGTTTTTTTTTCTTTCACTCACTTCATACTTGTTTTCTTTTTCTCTTTCTCTCTCACTTACAACTGTTGGTCTGATTCTCAGTTTTGCTAATATCCACCTTGTTTCTTACTTCATTATCACTTTCTATTTCCAAAAGCCAAACCTGCAAAATTATTTGCAGTCAGAAATTATTCTGGTTGGCTAAAAGGCATTCTTTTCTTTTCAGCCTAGAGCTGTCACAGAGACAGGTATGGCTTCTTTGGACACCTATTTCGGTGAAATATGACAGGTAATCACATTTATTCATTGTATTATTGCTTACAGCACCTTCAGTACACTTTCTGTCTCATACTAATACATGTGCAGACAAACACACCTTTGTACAGCAGCCTTGATCCTTAACATACAATCTACAAAAGTGATTCATTTCCCTTCATAGTTACACATCCACTCCCCACTCAATATTACTAGCATTATTTCTGCTTATGCCTTCCTCCATCTCTCATAGCCTTTATTTTTTAGTATGTCTCTCCTTGATTTGTTGCTCTTTAACACCCTTTCAAAAACTCTTTTTCCTTTCTGTGGAGTATTGAGCTGTAATACCAGGTTCAGACTACATTATATTTTTTGTCTGTTACGATAGTCACTGTGCCAGATTATGCGATTTTGACTTATAAATTCTTGTCATGTTGTGGACAAGAAACTAGTCAGATTGCATGTTGCTTCCTGTCCAATCATCGCTTGCCGTCTTTAACAATGTACATGATATCACTGAGGAGGCGGAATTAGTGACTGACTTCCAGAAACAAGCATGTAAACAAGCAATGGTTGTACCAAAGCCACTTGAAGGCAAGCCAGCAACCTTAGCCGGAAAAGCGTAACACCTGCAAACACTGCGGTACACATGGGAAGGAGACAAGAAGTTTGGCATAATCTTTAAAGTCGCCATGAAATTGAAGTTTTTTGGCTTTTAGTATGAATATGTTAGCCTTACTGTTATCTATAAGCTAGTGTGCTCCAAAACAATGACAAAAATTGTATTTGGAAGCTTACAGTCTCTCACTTCTGCCAAGATTGATGAGTGATTTTGATGACATCACCACACACTTCAGCTTCTCATCAGATTTTCTGTCCAATCAAATGCTCTCTAGAATCTAAAGCATCCCACCCCCTACATTATAAAACAGACACTGAAGCTGTGGCTGAAATCTGTCACTTGTTGACACATTTACTATTTTCTACATGGTGAATGGCACATAGTGCACTATATAGGAGATAGGGAACGATTAAGTGTAAATATGCTTTCCATTGCGGTGAATGAATTCTGGTTTCACAGATAGCACAGAGCGGATCATATGCGCGAGTCGGCGCAGACCACAAAACATATTTGACCCATTTGAATTATGCACAGAATGCTATATTTTAAAGCGATATGGAGGAGATTAGGATTAGAAACGGTAAGAGATTAGAAGGAAACTGAGGCTTTGCCAAGCTCAACAGCTCTGGCCGATCTGTGATATAAAAAAACCCCGCTATTGGCTGTTTTAAAAAAAAAGGAAGGAGCTGTTCGATATTTCCCGCCCTGTTTTCCTGTTTCAGTGGAAATTACAACAACACATTGAATAATGCTGCGTGTTCCAAGGCACTTCAGTGGGCCTTTAATACTATTATATCTTAGGAAATAAATTAATAAAAATTATTATGATAGTTGCAATCCATTTTGTCATGTGCTATTTGTTGGAGTTGTTGGTTCATGTGCACATATCTCAGATGGATGTCTTTGTCTGTTGTTCAAAATAATAATTTGGCAAAGTGTCTCAAAAAACAGAAGAAAAACGTGTCCTGTCTCTCCAAAGTGTAGAGCACTGCTTCTACAGTAAAGTCACTGAAACTGTTTGTGTATAGTTCTTTTTTTTATTTTAATTACTGAGCTTTAATGATCAATTCGAGTGTAAGATGTGGGGTTAGAGTGAGAAAGAGCTAAATGCTCAGCTGTTGACTCTAGATTAGGGTCATAAAAGAGAGTTCTCTCACTGGCTGCTTCTCTGATGGTTTTCCACCATGAGGTTACTGAACCCAGAGTCTTTACGACTGCCTCTGTCATACAGGAAAATGCAAGGGTTAGGATGAGGTCAGTAAATCGGCCATGTTGACTCTGTTATTTTCTGTGTATGTGTGATTGTCCCGGATTGGAAGGACTGTCTGCAGGTGGCTTATTCAGGTTCTCCTGCAGGTCTCTGCAGGGTTTAAGCTGAGCTCACACTTGCTTCTAATGAATCTTACATTTGCTCCTTACTGTTAGGTTTTGAGGGAGAAATCACCTCTATAGCGCTTAGTTGAGCACACACAGCCTCATCTTTCCTGGTATTTGCTCAAGGTTAGAATGCTGCAATACCACTCCAATCTTCTCATTTTCAGAGGCGTTTAACCTCAGATCTGGGATCCGCCTTGCCTTTCTTCACATCTCTTCTGCACTAGTTCAAACAGGGCCATGCCTGTGGCCTCCAGGTCGGATCGAGAGGAAGTCTGTTATCCTGCCGTTCACTCTTTCTCCATTTTGGAGCCATGAGAGAAGAAAATGAAACACATTTATCTTGGGCTTTCCTCTTCTCTCAACCCTTCATGTGTCCTTCCTTCTGCTTTTATTTGTCGAACACACACGTACACAAACCCCCGGAACGGTGCGCCCATGCAGCGCCGTCGATATTCAGAAGGGCCCTGAATGGATGGCTGGCATTTGCATGCATTGATTGAGTGCATGTTTGCCCAATATTTCAGCGCAGCTGATGGCTTTATTAGACACATTGATTTAGAAGGCAGATAGATGGAGGTGGACGACAGGGAGGGGAATGAACGGAAGGGAATAAAGGAGGAATGAAGGAGGAAAGGGAGAGGGAGAGAACATTGTGATGCACACATGCCGGAAAATTGAGCTGTTTGCATTGCTTTTCTCTGCATCTGTCAAACTAGAAATAATAAGTCACAAATAATAGTAAATTCCTCACAAAATTAATAATGTATAATAAATTGATTCAAGAGGTCAAACTGTGATGTCCTCTATTGGTCAAATGTCTTTAGGCTTTGCAGATTTGCAGGTCATAATTAATCAACTTGAACTTGTTTAGTTATTGATTTTATTTAAATTCTTGATTTAGTTTTTGATTTAATTTATATTATATTGTTGCATTCACTTATATTTAATTTATATTATAAAATATTAATTTTAAGATTTTTTTTTTACAGGAAGCCTTCTACATTAAATGGCTTTTATACTATTTTCAAACATTTTGTTGAACAAAAAGAGGAATATAAGAAGATGTGAAAGAGAGGAGGCTAGAGTGAGAGGGTGCTTTAGTCAGTGAGAACTGTGCGACCTGCGTGTTGACCTGCATGTGTGTGTGTCCTGAAAGAGTCTGATTAGGAGGACAGTGTTGGGTTGTCAGAGGAAGCAGTGGCCTTACATGGAAACTCTCACCTTTTCACTGACTACATCAACTTTAGCCTTACCATACTAACCACTGCGCACACACACACACACACACCACACAGTCACGTGCACGCACAGAGAAGCGTGAACACAGAATGATCAGAGATTGGATCACCCAACAGACTGCTGACTGCTCTCTCTCTCTCTCACTCACTTTTCACACTGCAGTTGAACGTGCCCCACATCAGATTTTTTTCCCCCTCACATGTGACACAGTTCTGAACAGCAAAAACCACATTCATGGTTCCTGCACTTTCCATGACCTTTTCAGTTATTCGTGATTACTAGTTTGGAACTATTTTCTTTTAAATCAGATATTTAAATAATAATACGATTAACATTATTATTAAATAGCTACTGGGACAGGATTTCCAATTTTATGAGGTAGAAATATTTGAAACCAATTATTTTAAAGCATTATACATTTAGTGTACAATTTTCTCCAATAAACACACTGAATGAGGTTTCATGATGTTTTCAAATTATATTATATAAAAAAAACTATTTTAAAGAGCAATATTTAGCCAGTAGCAAAACTATACATTTAAAACATATATTTTAAGTATTTAAAAATTATTTTTGATTTTTTTTTCTCAAGATTCTATAAAAAAAAAAAAATAAATAAAAAAAATAAAATAAAGATTTTACTAAATTTTATGAATTTGTCAGTGGAAAAAAGTAAACTAAAAGGCACATTTATTGCTTAAAATAATAATAACAATAATAATAGTAATAATAGAAGAATTAAATAATTAAAGGATTAAAATGGATTTAAAGGAATTAATAAGAATGGTATGCAGAAAGTTGAGTAGTTTGCAACACTAGATAGTCTATTGCTGTCAATCACTGAACATTTCTGCTGTAAAACAGTTGTCTAACTTACATCTACTTACCCTACATCTTTCCACAAACTCTCATTGCATTGTGACAGTAAAACAGTAAGAACCACCTTCTTTGATTTGATTGGCCATCTCGATCATTTTGATATTGGCGAGTGCTGTTAGACCACTGAGGTAAAGCAGCTGAAATATTAATTTGAATATTTTAAAAATTTGAATTCTAGAATTCATATTTTATTATAAAAAAAAAAAAAATTAATCATAGCTGGTCTGGGCAGTGCCCAAACTCTGCCTATGGGTTAGAGTGTTCAACACATGCAGGTCTAAGAGCATCACCTGTTCAGACTGACTTCTATGGGTCACATTTAAAAAGTCATGTGAACAACCACTTGAAAAACTGAATTCAACCAAAAAATTCAACCCACCCCCCAAGAAAAGGGATCTGCTGTCTTTTCTCTCTCCCATCACTTATTTTCAACATGGGAGGGCTAGGGTTTGCTGTACCTCAGCTTTGGGGTTTCAGGCGTGCTTCACGCTCTCTTGGAGAGGCCAAATATAGAGGCTCGTTCCAGTGTGGGTGCAAGACACCGCCAGACCTGACCAGACTAGACCCCTCTGCAACAAGTGCTGCTATTTCCACTTTCCAACAGGAAACCGGCTGTGTGGCTTTAGCTTAGCAAGGGCTTTTTGAGTTTGTGTGTGTGTGGTAGAGAAAGTAAGGAGGGTTTTAATGTCATGCGCGCATGTGCGGGTTAATCTCATGTTGGACAGAAAGAACATTTGTGTGTATGTATATCTGATCTATAGTGAGCCGTTACAACGGGCGTCAAGGAGCAGGAAGCTACTTCTCCCCCTGTGCTCCTTGGTGTCTGCTTTCTCTCTCATCCCTCACTTCTCCTCGTTTGCTCTCACAAAAGAGTGTCTTTGTTTGCAAAACTACAAAAACGACCATTGTTTAGTCGCGCTTGTGTTTGAAAAAAGGCCGATTTAATATCTATGTTCAGCATTTAAAGTGTACTGATATTGTGCTGATAAGGTTCACACCAGACACACACACACACACACACAAATCATGGTGGGGACTTTCCTTTAACCTCTATTGTTTTTATACTGAGACAAGTATATTATCTATTCTTCAACTCTTCTCCTAAACCTAGCCTTCACAGAAACCTTTCTGCACTTTTACACTTCTACACCTTTTTTGTTGTGCACACATTATAGGTGTTTTTCAGGTTTTACTATCCTTGTTGAATCTTTTGATCCCAACAGTTTACATTAAATTTACAATTTTGGAGTCAGTACTTAATTTTATTCAGCAAGGATGCATCAAATTTATCAAAGGTTACAGAAAAGACATTTATAATGTTACAAAATATTTTTATTATCTGTAAATGCTGTTCTTTTTAACTTTCTATTAATCAAAGAATCTTGATTTATTTCACAAAAATATGGAGCAGTACAACTGTTTTCAAAACTAATAATAATAATAAATGTTTCTTCAGCACCAAAATCAGCCTATTAGAATGATTTCTGAAGGATCATGTGACACTGGAGACTGGAGTAATGGCTGTTGCAATTTTTGTCACCACAATAAATTACAATTGAATTTTAAGTTGTAATAATACTTACAATTTTACTGTTTTACTGTTTTTGATCAAATAAATGCAGACTTAGGATGCAAAGCATAGGAGACTTCTTATATTAAAAAAAATTACCGACCCCAAAATTTCGAACAATAGTGTTTCAAACACTCATTTACGTACTAAATTGGTAATATACTTTCTATTGCTTTTTATATAAAGCTAATTCAATTATTTATAGTCAATTTAAACTTTTTGCATTATTATTTATCTAAGTGACGCCATCATACACTGTAGAAAAAAAATCTGTAAAAAAAACCTGGTAATGTACTGGCAGAAAAATTTAATTTTATGGACATTTTTCTGTTAAACCTAAAACAATGCAGTGTAGTTCAAAATTCAAAATACAAGTAAAACCTCTGTAAAACAAAAGTAAATACAGTACATTATGCCCTGTTTTTACAGATTTTTTTATGGAGTGTATGTTTGTTGTAAATAAAAAACCATTATGCATTTTTAGGAAAAAGTATTTATTAATTTATTATTTAATAATTTAATAATAACTGGTTAAGAATCTCTATCTCTATTTTTCTCTCTCTCTCTCTCTCTCTCTCTCTCTCTCTCTCTCTCTCTCTCTCTCTCTATATATATATATATATATATATATATATATATATATATATATAAATATATAAAATTTTTTTTTTTTTTGTCTTTTTTTTTTTTTTCTAAGGTATAGAAAAAGAAAAAATTCCAAAATAATAATGCATTTTTTTTTCTAAGGGAGTATAGTGCAGACGTTACCAAAACGAGGTTTTTTTATATTTTGTTAACTTGTGGGGACAAGTTATAAACTGCATATTATATCCCTTAACCCTAGACCTACCCATCACAGAAAACTTTATGCATTTTTACATTTTCAAATATCATTTTGTATGATTTATTAGCTTTTTTCCTCATGGGGACCAAAAAATATCCCCAAAAGGCAAGGGTTTCAGATATTGCCATCTTTGTGGGGACATGTTCCATAACGTAGGGTTTACCAGGACCACACACACACACGTTAACTCACAGAAGACCATAAACCAAACAACCCAAATGAAACTTAAGCAGATTAACAAATACAGTCTTAGCCAACTGAAAAAGACAACAGAAGCACAACCACATTATATATACACATGGTTTGTACACACACACACATACAATGGCAGGGCACAGAAATATCATTATTGGTATAAAAAAAAACGAGTAAGAAGACCAAAAAAGAGCAACCTGGAAGAATTAGCGATTGTGACTGAAGTAGTTCAGAAGAGAATAGCTTTAGTAATTCATCTGCAGGTCTCCGCATGCCTGTTTGCACAAGCTCTGGATGCGTGTGTGTGTGTAAGTGGACACGTACCTAGGGCAGCGGAAAAAGTCATTTGTCTCTGTGATTACTCATTAATGATTAGGGCCCATCCAGCCACTCCTGTTTTGTTTGGTTTCTGTGCATGTGTGTGTGAGTGCATATTTGTGTGTGAGTATAGTGAATGAAGTGTGTTTGCTTTTCTCTCCCCCATCATGGTTAATTGCCCTCTCCTCCTCCTCCTCCTCCTCCTCCTCCTCTTGGCTTAATGAGGTGTCTGACCCCTGGTCGCCTCCAGTACCATCAGAGCCTTATCATAACACACACACACACACACACACACACACACACACACACACACACACACACACACACAAACACACAGGAACATACGCATGCTGAACATGGCTTCTCCCACAGTTCCTGTTGTTCCCGCAGTCACCATACAAGAAACTAATGAGTTGTAGGTATGTCTCCTCGGGGTCCACATTCTGCTTGTGTGACTCCCTTCAAATGTGAGTCGTGCTTTCATTGGTCATCTTTGCCAGCGCCGTGACAGATGCCAATGTCTGTTTGTGCCGGTATAAATACTGATAGTTGATTCTCGTGGCATGTTCAGACGAGTCAGTGTAATTAGGCTGCTGGATTATAGCAGGCTCGCTCCTTCTCCAGGAAGGAGGCGTGCAGCTTACCTACATATCCAGTGTCTGTGATTAAAGTGAGAATGAGTAACTGCTGATTCTGGCAGCTTGGTAGCACTGCGCTACTTCTACAACAAACTTAATTTAATATCAATGTTACTTTTAAATGATGTCTCTGGTGATTGCGCTCATACATTCTCAGCTTGTTTGAGGGACAATTTGATGTAGCCACTAGTCACAATTTATATATATATTTATATATACATGTTTGAATTCATTTTAATGTAATTTTGTAATTAAATATGTAATTACCATTTTATTCCTGTGTTTAACAATATTACTGTTAATGTATTTTTCATCAAATAAATGCAGCCCTGGTGAGCATAAGATAGGCTGCTTTTTTCAAAACATTAAAAAAAATCTTACCAACCCCAAATTTTTAAAGGTGCCCTGGATTAAAAAATGTAATTTACCTCGGCATAGTTAAATAACAAGAGTTCAGTACATGGAAATGACATACAGTGAGTCTCAAACTCCATTGTTTCCTCCTTCTTATATAAATCTCATTTGTTTAAAAGACCTCCGAAGAACAGGCGAATCTCAACATAACACCGACTGTGACGCAACAGTTGGGGTGTACGCCCCCAATATTTGCATATGCCAGCCCATGTTCCCAACATTATGAAAGGCATTAGACAAGGGCAGCCAGTATTAATGTCTGGATCTGTGCAGAGCTGAATCAACAGACTAGGTAAGCAACCAAGAACAATAGCGAAAAATGGCAGATGGAGCAATAATAACTTACATGATTCATGATAACATGATATTTTTAGTGATATTTGTGAATTGTCTTTCTAAATGTTTCGTTAGCATGTTGCTAATGTACTGTTAAATGTGGTTAAAGTTACCATTGTTTGTTACTGTATTCATGGAGACAAGAGCCGTCGCTATTTTCATTTTTAAACACTTGCAGTCTGTATAATTCATAAACACAACTTCATTCTTTATAAATCTCTCCAACAGTGTAGCATTAGCCATTAGCCATAGAGCACAGCCTCAAATTCATTCAGAATCAAATGTAAACATCAAAATAAACACTGTACTTACACGATTAGACATGCTGCATGACGAACACTTTGTAAAGATCCATTTTGAGGGTTATATTACCTGTTTGAACTTTTTTTTATGTCGTTTAAGGCAAGCATGAGCTCTTGAGGCGTGGAGCACCAGATTTAAAGGGCCACACACCCTGAATCGGATCATTTCTAATTATGCCCCAAAATAGGCTAAATCTATGGGGTATTTTGAGCTAAAACTTCACAGACACATTCAGGGGACAGCTTAGACTTATATTACATCTTTTAAAAAAAAGTTCTAGGGCACCTTTAAACAGTACTGTAAATCAGACATTTACTTGCTATCTCAATTGTAAATTACCACCTATTACTTTTTATATAAAGCTAATTCAATTATTTTAATTCAATTTAAGTCCTGTGATGGCAAAGCTGCAATTACTCTAGTCCTTTTTTAACATTATTATCAATGTTTTAAACAGCTGTGCTTATTTTTGTGGAATCTGCGATAAAATTTTTCAGGTTTCTTTGATAAATAGAAGGTTCAAAAGAACACAATATATATATATATATATATATATATATATATATATATATATATATATATATATATATATATATATATATATATATATATATATATATATATATATATATATATTTATACAGTCAAACCAAAATTTATTCAGATATCTTGAACATTTCATTCATTAATACAGTTTATTCACTACAGTTAAAAAAAAAAGTGGTTAAAACTGTGTAAAACATTGATCTTAATTATGTCCGATAACAGTTAAGCAAAACATGGTCAGGTCCAAGTGTCTGAATAATTTTTGGTTCCAAATTTTTATCAATTTTACTGGTAGTCCACTGTATGAAGAATGTTTGGGTATAATATGTCAAGTTTATTTTGCTATCCTCACTTACATAAATGAACTATAGTGTAACCACTGCAACCACTATAAAAATATATCAAAAATGTCTGAATAATTTTTGGTTTGACTGTATAATATAATATAATATAATATAATATAATATAATATAATATAATTAATATAATATAATATAATATAATAAATATAATATAATATAATATAATATAATATAATATAATATAATATAATATAATATAATATAATATAATATAATATAATATAATATATAATATATAATATAATATAATATAATATAATACATACAGGAACAGGAATAAATTACATTTTACATTATTCAATTACATTATTCAAATAGAAAACTTTTTTTTAATTTGTAATAATATTTAGCAATATTAATGTTTTACTGTATTTTCGATTAAATTAATGTAGCCTTGGTGAGCATAGGAGACTTCTTATAAAAACATTAAAAAATTGTAATGTTTCCCAACTTTTGACAGGTATATACAATGAAATCACTTTCTTTCTCCTATATCTCACAATTGTTTCTATATGGGTGTTTTCATGTGAAGTGAATTTCGTTGTGTTGACTTACAAGTTATGATTACCTACTAACTGCCATTTTGGCGAATCTAATCAGCCTGGTGCCTGGCCCCCTGTGGCTGCCTCTGATTGGTTCCTCTCTTCCGCCATTACAGGAAGAACACAAACCCCAGCTGGCATGTCAGCCAATCTTCAACTCGGCTCTCTTTGAGGCCATTGGTAGAACTTGTGTGTGATTGTGTGTGTTTATGTGTGTGTGTGCGCATATGGGTTGATTTTTGCATGAACCATGTTTATTCTATTTGTATAGAAAGTGTGTTGGTTCTTATGCATTGCGTGCCCATTTTCCTGCATGCTGATGTCTTTGTAAGTGCATAACTTTGCATTTCTATGCTGTGTAAATAGAAATGCTTGTGTATGTGTGTGTGCATGTCTAGACACACAGCTACCTTTCAGTGTGTGAGAGATGCAGCATGCACTTCTGCCCTTGATGATGTGAGAGCGTCCCCCAGTTCCCCAGACGCACTCACCACCCTCTGCTCCTCCCTTCCTCTACACTCATCTCTCTCTCTTTGTCTCTTCTGTCACTCTCTTCTCTGGGGGATTCTGAGCTCTATAGTTTGGGGTGTCTTTCAGTCTCTTGACAGGCAGACGGATGAGTGCTTGAAGGACTGCGGTGTGATTTCTGTGGCAGTGTGTGAGAGTATAGGGGTGGATACCTGGAGTGAACTCTCAGAAACCTCCAGTCTTGTGCCATAAAGGTTTGACTGACAGCTGCTGAACCTATACAAATAACTAACAGGAGAGTTGTAAATGTGGAAGGAAAGAACTGTAAAAGACGTAGTGTTAAAGGTAAAGTGTGTAATTTTTGAAACACCAGTGACACTAAAAAGAACTGGAAAAATAAAGACTGCTTCAAAAATGGAATTGCCATTGGTTGGTCAAATAGATCCAAATTGTCCAAATGGAAATTAAGAAATATTTGGGAAAATGATGGTAAAGGATGTTGAGATCATAAATTCATTTATTAATTCGTTCATTCATTCAGTCTTATAAAATACTATAAACAAATCTAATTATATGTAGGCCTATAGCCTACCTAAAGGGGTGGTTGATTATGATTTCACATTTTTAACTTTAGTTAGTGTGTAATGTTGCTGTTTGAGCGTAAACAACATCTGCAAAGTCACGATGCTCAACGTTCAATGCAAAGGGAGATATTTTCTTTTACAGAAATTGCAACAAATGGCTGGTCAACGAGCTTCTTTCTGGGTTGGCGACATCACAAACCCCAAAATTCACATAAACCCTGCTCCCGGGAACACGCAACAAAGTGGGTGAGGTCATGTTGACCTGCTTTAGAGAAGAGGAAGAGTTGATGTAGAGTGTTGTTGCCATGCCGTCATTTTACACCGGACTGTTTCACAAACGAGGGTCAATTCAACACTGGATTTGCTCAAAAGATTAACATGACAGTACATGCTAGTCGATGAGTTGAATCAACTCCACAGAAACTCCATAAATTTAATCCATTAACCATTTAGAAATGTCCAGATACATTCTAAAAGTTGGAGTCTCTCCATCAGTGTCAGACTCCGGTTTGAACAATGTAAGGCTGAACACCGTTACTGACAATTGTCATTTTGGCTGCGTGAGATTCTCCAGTTTTGTTGTCGTTGAGCAACCGAAGCACAAGCTGTTAAAGCGCCGCCCTCTTCTGGAAAGTGGGCCGGGAGCAGCAGCTCATTTGCATTTAAAGGCACACACACAAAAACGGCATGTTTTTGCTCACACCCAAATAGGGGCAAATTTGACAAGTTATAATAAATGATCTGTGGGGTATTTTGAGCTGAAACTACACAGACGCATTCTGGGGACACTAGAGACTTATATTACATCTTGTAAAAGGGGCATTATAGGTCCCCTTTAACTACATGTTGTCATATTTAACTTTCAGGAGCCTTAAGCAAAAAGTATTGGTTCATTGAGTCATTCATTTGGGAATCAGACTTTACTGTTTGCGCTGTATTGGGGAGCGAGAAAAAAAGAAGAAATGAGTCATTGTTTTGGTAATCGCTGTCTACGGGGAGCACTGTATGTGTTTGATTCACTAAAAAGTGCTGGTTAATAAGAATCATTTGTTCGGGAATCAGACTACACTGTTTGTGTGGTATTCAGTAGCCTTGTTGTAGTGCACAATATTAGGTACTGTCAGCGTATTTTTATAAGGCGTTCCACCAACTCCAAAGGAAGAATGCGAGTCCGAGAACTAACAGAAGAAAACATCATTGGAATGACTCTAAATAAGAACCTGCTCTCGGTTCCCAGCTCTCCCGTCCCTAACTCACAGTGTTATTGTATGGGCTTGTGCCATTGCTAAGTTAACATTTTCCCCATTTTTATGAATGATCTGATAATCGCACTAAGCTTCTTCCTGTTCATTCACCTTGTTAATGTGTTTTTTTTATTTGAGCATGCTACTTTGTTTATGGTGGCCAATTGTAGTGCAGATGACTGATTTGAAACTTCAAGATAATTTGGGCAGTGATTGATTTTTTTTTTTTAAGCACTTGTCCCTGTTCTGGACCAACAGCATTTTCGTTGGGTTGTTCCATGTGTGTGCTTTCAAAGTGGTGGTCGAAAGTCACATTCTAAGGAGCCTCTATCCTTCACGACTGGGCGTCTCCAACTCTTGAATTATGCCATAGAAATCTGTCATTTGCAATGGTTTATCCTTTTCCTCCTTTCATTTATTCTCCATTTCCATTCTTCTCCCCTTTTGTTGCTGCTTTAAGATGATTCAGATCACTTGGTTTGGTTCTCTTGGGTGATCTGCTCTCTGCCCTGTTCCCTCTCCTTTTCTCTATTTTATTCCCTCAGTGACTGTGAGACTGAAGAAGAATGAGAAAGCAGGGTGAGAAACATTAGTTAAAGTAGACAAAAGGGAGAGAGTAGGCAGAGGTCGTCCTAATGGAAATGAGAAAAAAAGGTGCCAGGATGAAGATGATGGTAGAGACTGACCTGTTATGGATTTTTTTCTTTGTTTGTTTGGCAATCGGTGTGCAGTGGCTGCGCTGTTTGTTTGTGTGTTGATTCGCTAAAAAGAACCAACTCATATGAGTCATTTATTGGGGAATCGTTTGACACTGGTTGCGCAGAATGTTTTTGATTCACTAAAAAGAACCGGTTGATACGAGTTGTTCTTTTGGACAGTATCGAACTGTGGTCGTACTGTATAGTTTCCACTGTTCATTTTTATACTCGCCAGACATTTTGACTTGATAATAAGTAGTCTACAAGCTTGTCACATGAATGTGAGTACTATCAACATGTCATGTCATTAAACGTAGGCCTACTATTTTTCTTTGTATAGCAAAAATTTTGTTTATTTTATTATTTAAATATTTCAATTTAAACAGGCTTAAGCTTTTACATCAAAAGGTTTTTACGATCATTAGAAGCTAATTGTTGAGTCCAAACTCTTCAGTGATATAAATATATTTTTCCTCATCTTGACTTGCAAATCCAGACTGCTATCAACAGGGGGCGACACTCTGCTAGAGGGCGCTGTAGGTAGTAAGGTGTGAAGGGGGTCAGACTTGCGGTCAAAGTGTTTACTGTAAACAGATTGTTGAACAAACAGCGGCTAACATGCTCACCGGCAGACCCGCTGTCCACTGTTGACTTAACTGCTCCCTTATCAGAGAGAGCAGCACACGGTCAGCCCTGAATAAACATTCCTAACACAGGAGTCCTTTGTGTGCATGAGTGCGTGTGTATGTCTCTGTGTGTGTGGTAATGCGCCCAACTCTAATGAGGAAATACTGAGTTTAACTTGTCCATATACCGCGTACAGCACGCTACTACAGCCTGTGCAGTCGCATGCAGATATAAAACAAGAAGTTAATGATCTAGCTGAGCGTTCAGGGCTGCAGGCCAAAGCCAACCCAGCCAGATACACATGCTCTGAACCTGCACCACACTGATACCACTGCTCATCCCTTCAAATAGCTTCACATAACAAACATTACACAGATCAGAACCATGCTGGACCAGAACCAATGCTTTTATCGCACTGTGATGGCTGTAAAGCCCCGCATGTGGATTTTGATGTTGACTTGACAATGGGTGTAAACCTGTGTGAGAAAGCAGATAGAATGATTCATCAATATGTTGTTTATACTTAATCTACTTCATAGATTTATTTCTGAAGTTATTTATGTAGTCATAAAACGGTTAGTTCCTGTCCTTGATTCTGATTGGTCAGTAAAACACGGCTATGACTGCTTCACCCAACGGTTCTGTGTATCACTACACAACACCCTTAGCAACCACTCTTAGCAATGTAAACTGTATGTTCTTAGTTAATATTGTTTTTTGAAGCTTACTGTATTATGCAGAAGAGTATTGTGAGAAAGAGATCGAGTGAGCGAGTTTATTACCTGCATTCAGATTTAGCATTTTCCTTCAGGTCAGTCAGTCCTATGTTCATAATAAAAAATGTCTGATGTATTATTTTGTTCTTTTAACATGGGTTTTAATGTGACTAACAGCGCTATTCAAAGCATTTGTTCTGTTTTCAAAACAATTCAGTCTTTTCAATATAAAAGTCTTTGCCGCCATCTAATGGTGTGAAAATATAACTTCTGTTGCTGTTCACGGTCAGGGACTGTTTTTTCTGGCGGAAGGAAGGCTTTTAGAAAATGTTTACTACTTCGTGAAAGCTGCATTGATACATATTTCTGGCTTTAATATTTGAATATCGTGAATCCGCTTCACGTCGTACGTACCTAACGACGCCCTTCAGCCGTGACTTATTCACGATACAGCACAGCCTCTCGTACCTTATTGCTTACATAAAACATCCTCTGTTTTAATATACCTTTATTTTATTTAATATGCTATTGTTCAAAAGATTTTTTAAATGCTTTTGGAAGATGTCTCTTATGCTCACAAAGGCTGCATTTATTTGAACAAAAATACAGTAAAAATAGTAGGTAACACTTTAGTTTAGGGTCCAATTCTCACTATTAGCTAATTACTTATTAGCATGCATATTAGTAGGATATTGGCTTTTTATTAGTGCTTATAAAGCACATATTAATGCCTTATTCTGCATGACCATATTCTACATACCTTAATCCTACCCAATACTTAAACTTAACAACTACCTTACTAATCTGACGTGTGAGTGACCTAATAGGAATATTGAGAAATATTATTACAATTTAAATAACCGATTTCTATTTGAATATATTTTAAAATGTAATTTATTCCTGTGATGGCAAAGCTGAATTTTCAGCAGCCATTCCTCCATTCTTCAGTGTCACATGATCCTTCAGAAATCAGATTTTGTAACATTTTAAATGTCTGTCACTTTTGATCAATTTAATGCGTTCTTGCTGAATTTTTTCCCAAAAATATTGTACTGACCCTAAGCTTTTGAATATATGAAAATAAAACATTATCAATTAATGTTTATATTTATTTAATGTTTCAGAGCATCTTTAAACAGTGCAAGGATACTTTGCATAGAGTGATGAAAGGCTGTCATGAAGAAAACCCTTATATGCAGATGATCTTGCCATGTTTTCTGCTAGTTACATTCTCCTTCATTTAGAATAATCCAGATTCACCAACATTAGATCAAGAGCGAGAACAAATTGTCATGTGCGCATGCCGCATACGCGATGCACCTGCAGTAAATCTGGCAGAAATATTTCTTGAACCTTTTCAATGTGTACGTAATTATTAATGAATAAAACCCATTGTGGGTTTTATATCACATAATTCTTCTAATGCTTTTTGTTCCACTTCCACGAAACAAAAAGTGAAAATGAACGATTTCTTTCCTAATTACGTTTAACAGAGGGATTCGCTGGTGTTAATAAGAATTCAGTCCTGCGTTAATGAGCCTATTGCGTATATGTGTGTGTGTGCTTATGTGCATGTTTGTGTATGTGTGTAAGCATATGAGATCAGGCTTCCTGTCTGAGTAAGTACCCCTGTCACTTGTGTTGTTGCTTTATGTCAAAACATCTCAAAGCAGGGACTGCGCTCTGACTCTCAACACACACACACTCACACACACACACACACTGTCGGTACGCAGCATGCTGCCAAGTCTCTGGGTGGTTACAGAGCTCAACCTGTTAAAAGGTTGAACTCTTGGGAAGGTGCTGATCTGAGCACACCGCACAGAGGCCCTGTGCACTCCTGTCAGCCTGCAACACACACACATTCTGTATTAAAACCTAGAGAGCTGCCTACGTAGGCCGCATTTTAAGCGATCATAGGTGCATTCCCAGAGCGAAAGCTTTTCAAAAAGGTCCAAACTTAATTATGTTGCCTCCTAAGATACCTTGTTTTGGCCAGATTCCATGTAGCCTTTGAAGAGAAGGCAGTCCCAGAATACACTGCAACAAACTCTTACTACGCCTGAGCCTGAAAGCTGCCTCCACAGGTAAAATACAGAGGTAGGAAGGCAAGAAGCATGTACAAATCCCTTTCTCATGTCACATTTGGTCTAGTGAGATACCTTCATCTGATTGATTTTTTTAAAGGCAGCATAGATGTATCCTTCCTTACCTTTGATATCCCACAATCCTGTGCTTTCCATTTCATGACAGTTGGGCTAAAAAGTAAATATGGACTTTTTTTTTTCTTTTTTTTTACCAACTTTTCCCCTTTTTTTATGTCATTTCTAGCTAGAAATGACTATTGTAGTAATTAAATATTTGCTTAGCCATCACCAAAGCACTCTCTATTTTGTTGTAGATCAATAAACTGTTATTTTGCCTCAGGATGTCTGTTTGAAATCAGTTTCGTGAGATACCTTCATGTGCAAATGATGCCTGTGAAGTCATTGCCTGATAAAGCAACAAGGCACCAAGTCAGCTGCCTAAGCTTTCAGACTCAGCCACTATCTCATCCCCATTTTATGGTGCAAATACGCAAAGCTTTGGTCAGGTATATAAGGAAAGCCTTTTACCTTTTTATTGTGTTCTAAACTTACTTTTTTTATGTTGTAAAGGAGATTCTGAGATTTTCTTCAGCTGAAATATGGCAGCAATTTCTCTCCATTACGGCAACTGGCTCAGTTCCTCCCACTTTATTCCAACAGATTTATTTACCTCACAAGCCTGGAAGCACGCAGTAATTCAACACACAGGTAGTATGCATGCACACGCAGTGTTTAAGTGTGAAAAAGAGCGAATGAGACCGAATGGAAGAGAAAGAGAGAGAAAGCAAGAAAGAGAAGGAGTGCCAGATCAACAAGTCAGCTTTTGTAGACACCCTGTTAATTGGCATTTGTGACAATAGAACACTGGCAGTTATTGATTCCAGATCGGCCAGGGATCGAATATGCAGACTATTACTCCCCATCATGACTGAACACACTGTGAGTGCGTGCGTGCGTGCGTGCGTGCGTGTGTGCGTGTGTGCGTGTGTGCGTGTGTGCGTGTGTGTGTGTGTGTGTGTGTGTGTGTGTGTGTGTGTGTTAATTGGTTTTAATCAGTGAAAATAGTTGTGGCTAAAGGAAGCTCTTTAATATCTGAATTGTTGCCACATTGTTCGTAATTAAATTAAAGTGGAGAAAATATTGGGATTCTTGCTTTTTGTTTTCTTTTTCTTGACAAAAGGATGTCATATATATAAATAAAAAACCTTTCCTTACAGCAGAAAAGAGTATTTTTGTGTTGTTTTCCAGTTAAAATATCTAAAAATCCTTGATGCAAGATAAATTTACTTAGACTTGTTTTCAGAGAATGTATCATTTTCTAATACAAGTGTATTATCTCACTGACAGATTCTGTGTTATTTAAACTATAAACACGTTAAAAATAAGATAAAAGTATGCCAGTTTGATGTAGTGATTTTAAAATAAATAAAATTAACTTTTATTAAAGACACTTCATATGCGTCTCCATAAAGTTCATAAAGAGTCTTCATATGTTTTATAGTATTGCTAATAAAAAGATAAATTATTTATAAAAATAAATATAATTGTAAACTTGTTTTTTGAAATATTTTTGGATTTATTTTACCGGAAGACAAGACTAATTAAAAAAAAAAAAATTTTTTCCTTCCATGGAGAGCAAACTTTTTTGCTTTTCACATTTTTATCCTGAGAAAATAACCTAAGTAATTTCAGATTTGTCTCATATTTCAGTGTTTCAGACATCTCAACAATATCACACACATCCCCTTTTTAGAATATTAGGAGAAACACAAGAAGAAGTTGAAACTTAAAGGGAAAGTCCGCTAAAAATTAAAATTCTGTCATCATTTGCTCACCCTCATGTTGTTCCAAACTGGTATGATTTTCTTTTTTCTGTGCACACAAAAGCAGATATTTTGAAGAATGTTGAAAACCCAAAAAAATACAATGGTTTGGTTACCAACATGCTTCTTTTGTGTTCCGCAGAAGAAAGAAATCCACAGGTTTGGAATGGCTTGACGGTGAATACATGATGACAGAATTTTAATTTTTGTGTGAACTATCCCTTTAAATATAATGAGAACTCCATTATATCTCCAGCTGAGCTATGAAAGAGCAAACTTTGAGCTGTGCAGGTATTGGCTGACATCTCTCTGGCAGTAACGTCACGGGGTCAAATGACACCTCTCTCTGTGCATGCTCCCCTGTGAAGATGACCTTTGCTGTGAGTGTACAGATTGCAGGAAGTGCTCCCTAATTTTACTCCCCAGCCGGGAAGACTTGCTGCTTTATTTCACCAGATGTCCAGCAGACATCTGAACGCCACGGATGAATGCGGCTGTGTGATGGAAGGCGTAATTCAACTTTAGTGCAAGTCAGATTCAGATGTGTCTCTGGTAATGCTTTACCCGCCTCCGACTCTCCATTTTTGCCCCTGACTGGTGGAGTCCAGAGGCTGGAAAAACATGAAAGAGGCCCCTGGGCAGGTTCACACACTGTAAGGAATAAGGGGGTAATCTTTAGGCCTCAGTAGAGCAATGATGAGGACAGGAAGATAAGACGACTGTCTGATCTCTGTATATGAACCTTTTCATCTGTATGTGTTTAACCTATGTGGTTTCCAAGCTCTCACATGCAAACACAAGCAGAGGAAATTATTACTCAGAGGTTGCTCTTTCATACCTCGGCTGGAGACATAATGGAGCTCTTAACTGTATTTAAAGGGATAGTCCACCCAAAAATTCAAATTCTTTCATCATTTACTCTTTCTAATGCTGTGTCTGAAATTTCTGTCTGAATGTATATAGGTATTTGGTTTGAAACTTACTTTGTGACCATAAATAAAGTATATTCTATAGAGTATAATCTGTGTAGTATGAATGAAATTTCGATTTACTTCATTTCACAGTGTTAGCTGTGTCGCTTTACTTCCATTCGTAACTCTCCTGTGGCTTCACGGGATAGTAAAGTGTCCATCGAATGTGCAATTCAGAATCTCGCCGGAATTAGTAAGCCATCCAGGTACTTTTTGCCTATTTGGACATACTACTTAGCTCATATATAGCTATATAGTATGGAAGTAAGAATATTTGGATGCAGCGTTAGAATTTATGAGGTTTCCACTAATGAGGCAGTAGTTGACTTAGTCTGTGACAATGAGCCCTAAACATTCTAAAAATCCTCTGATTACTAGTCTCTTCCCAAAATAAAAAATATGTAAAGCACGATTAAGAAAAAGGTTTTTTTTTTTTTTTTTGCCACTGAATTCATTCATTTTTATTCTGTTTACATTTTAAAAAATGCTGGCTTAAAAACAACCCAAAAAATGTTTGAAAATTGACAAACCCAGCAATTGGGTTATTTTAACCCAGGGTTGGGTTAAATGTTTGCCCAACCTGCTGGGTAGTTTTATTTAACTCAACAATTGTTTAAAAATTACTGTATTGCTTGCTTAAAATGAACCCAAAGTATGTTGGAAATCAAAATGTATTAATATGTTTAATAAATGAACATTTATTAATAACTTTGATGAATAATAATTAAACAATAAACATTTATTAAATTGCTTATTAATAAATGTTCACCTTTTGATTATTATTGTTGCCTCTAGTAATTATGTGTCTGATTTTTAATTTGTGTTCATTTTAAGCCAGCCATATAGTAATTTTGAATCAATATTTGAGTTAAATAAAACTGCCCAGCATGTTGGGCAAACATTTAACCAAACCACTGGGTTAAAACAACCCAATCGCTGGGTTTGTCCATTATCAACCCAACTTGGGTTGTTTTTAACCCAGCATTTTTTAGAGTGAAGTTATCATTCTTGGTGTGAATAGGCCTTAAAAAGATTTATAGTTATTGATAGTTTATAATGTTTTCCAGCCAAAATTAGTTTATGAATTTATGGAGTGTCATTATAGCTGTATTATGTCCAGCTTGTGGCAGTTTTTTTGGAAAGAGTTAGTTTTTTTATATGATATAAAATTGTGAAAGGAAAAAAAAAAAAAACATCATATTTGATCTCTGTGCTGTCTTGGAGAAACAAATCAGATATTTCAGATTTCTCTTTTTTTTTCCTTCTATGGAAACATGTGGCAAATGCTCAACCCCCTCTGAGAGCATTCAAACAAATTTGAGTACAAAAACCAGTGGTCACTCCTGCACCCGGTCATCTGTACCTCTTCCTCCTGCTTGTAGACCACCTTTACTCCCTTCCTCTCTCTTTCTAACCTCCCTGACTCACTCTTCCTTTTCTGCTCTTCCTGTCTTTCTTTCTCCAACCCCAAAAGAATCTTCCCTCACCTCCCCCAGAGTTCTCTCCAGCACCAGACCTTGCACCGTGGGGCAGAGAGTCCTTGGCCGGTGCAGCCGGCAGTCTTATCTTCTCAGCTCTGCTTTCAATCTGAGTGCTCTCTCACCCCTGGGGAGATTCCACCCAGGGCTGGGCTTTGAGCAGATGCAGGCGGGTGTTGAGCCATGGTCAGCTCTGTCTTGCATCTGCTGGCCTGCTCTGGATCTTCTCACTCACATGAGTGGGAGTGCGGCCCTGAGAAAGCTCAGGTCTCGATACCAGCGCAAGGCACATGAATGTTTGCCGCCGGTCCAAAAACTGATTTGGCCCATACTTCAAAGTTGTGTAAATGTTAGGACTGTATTAATGGTGGGAATGGGTGGTTATTTGGGCAAAACTTGTCTCGTGTCCTGTTTATTTCTTGATACAATGGCGGCAGATTCTTCATGAGCTTTCTTCGTCCAGCTTTTTGGAAGTGACTGTGCAATTTTGCATCTGTCTGAAATCTTTGACATGTATTTTGAGTTGCTTATGTAAATACTGACCGCTGATGATTTGTCAAGGGTTGAACCTTGGGCGTACCGACTCCCTTTAGATTCCTTTTGACCTGGTTTACTCTTTACAGCTTTATGGAAAGTTTCTGAAGGTCTTGTGATTCAAGGGCAGGAATGACTTCTCAGTGAGCTGTCAGTGCTGTGTGGGATCTCTGGTTCCTCTGTGAGGCTGCAGTCTTGCAAAAAGGCCTCTGGAGTGATGACGTGGCCCAGGGTCAGAGAAAAGAAGCCTGGGAAACTGGAAAAGTATGGAATATGCCTCATAGACCCTTGCTTTGATTTTAAAAATGATTATTTATTTGTTTTACAAATCGTTTCTTGTCTGCACATCGGCATATCTAAAATAGGGATGCACAATCTATCTCTGCCATATCAGTTTTTTTTTTTATTTATCGGCAAGTCAATGCTGGATATTTAATTGTTCATGCTAATTTCCCCTGATTTTTTAAATTTATTTATAAATTACCTTTTCATCTAACACTCAATCTAAACATTGTCAGGATTTATTTTTGGCATTTTTGCCTTTATTATGACAAGACAGTTAGTTGACAGGAAGCGAAGTTGGAGACATAGAGGGGGATGGAATCGGGAAAGGTCCACGAACCGGGACTCGAACTCGGGACGGCCGAAGCGCAACTGTCGACGCACTGCCCACGAGGCTATTGTCGCCGACAAACATTGTCAAATTTATAAATTAATATTGTTTTTTCATACTCTACATGATAATGCTATGATGCCTTAATTCACTTAAATTATTTAAAAATATATTGTATCTGGAATTTATTTATTAGGATTACTTGAAAATAATTATAAGCTTATCTTATCAAAATTTTAATATCAGTGCACTGCATCCCCTAAATATAAATATGTAAATATTTCAGCACATATATCTTTTTATTAATATTATGGTTAATTTATTTATGCTTATGGCTAAACAATAAGACAATAGAAATGCATTCTTGCGATATATATAAATACATCCCACAGAATTCTACAGTGCAGAATGTCTGCAGAATGCATGTGGGTCTAATGAGCACCAAGAGCACGTGCACCAAATGCTCTTGGTAGAACTGGTGAAGACATTGAAAATAATCAAGTTGGACATTGATTAAAAACAATGATGATGTGCTTTGTTCGTAAGAATCAGCCTGATGGGAAGGGCAAGGGCTTCTGGGAATGAAGGGATGAAATGAAAGATTGAAATGATAATGAAAAAGACAGGATCTGGGAATTAGGAAGAAAGGCAGTGAAAGATAGATGGATAAGTAGCGTTCTCCAACTGTAACCTACCAACACCAAAACACTTTGCATAAATTGCTCCAGCTCTCCTCTCTGTTCTTCCTTCCCTATTACACTTGTTTTCCCTCTCTCCCTTGCTGTTCAGACAGTGTGTGTCCTTGCTTTTGAAATGTGTTGTTCCTTGGGGAGAATTAAGTCCTGTGCATTGGACATACTGTGTGTGTGTGTGTGTGTGTGTGTGTGTGTGTGTGTGTGTGTGTGTGTGTGTGTAGTGGCTGAGTGGCCCCTGAGGCTTCATGCTGGGAGCCCACCCAGCTGACAGTCTAGCTCAGCCCAAAGTCCCATCCTCCCCAGCCAGACCACCCAACCACCTGATCCCAGGACTCTTCAGATACATCAGAGGGCTCATGTGGCTATACATATGTCATGTGTATTTTATTTTTTGTCTGGCATATTTATGGGTGTATAAAGGTTTTACAAAATTCAGAATTGAAAAATTGGCCTCCTTTCAATTCATGAGATGGAATTTAAATTTAATAGACCACGACTCACAGGAAAAGCTAAATTGGAATTTGAATTTGAATGACAGGAAGTGGAAATTATTAAATTACAATTCAAATGAATTCAACAGGTATCGAATTTTGGAAAATGACAGGAAAAAAAAACCCACCCCAGTTCGTAAATCTTTCTGATTGTATGCCTATGAATTCTTCAAACTATAAGACTTTTTTATTTTTTTACATTTTCAATCAAAGCTCTCAAGGAACATTTAAAATTTGTCTAAAAAATCATACTTGTTTTTATGAATGTCTTCATTTTCATATACTTTCTTAAATACAAATTTGAACTGCAATTCTATTTCCTATTTGCCACCTTAATTCAAATTAACATTCTGAATGAAGTACAACCCTAGTATTTATATGAAAAGTTCTGGTGCAAAAGGCTCTAAAAGCCCCCTTGGTCAATAATTAGATAACAATATTGAGTTAACACTCTACACACATAGTCTACATTCGTCAAAAACTTTTACCTGCCAAATCCCTTTTACCCTCAGCCCAATCAGAAGTACCGGTACTTAGGTAGAAACCTATACATGGGAGCCTGACAAATGCTAATTTTAAAGAAAAACGTCAGATGGACTTAGAGGCTTTTGCATCTGAAGTCTTCCTACGTTTCTATAGGTTTAGAGGTTGCTCTTTAATAGCTCAGGAGACTTAAGTTCTCATTTATGTTTCATTTAATATCAACTTTGTGTCAAATCTTTCTCCTAAACCAGTGTTTCTCAAGCCTGTCTCCACCACTGCATATTTTTGTATGTCTCACTCATTAAACACACCCAAGTCTGAGAAGCACTGACCTAAACTTCCATAAGAATTTCTTAATAGAAACAAAACTATAATAAAGCTATTCATATTGATGTAACCGGCCCTACTTGACCTGCTCCAAGCGGGATTCAAACTGGCGTCTCCGACATGGGACGGCCAGGGGAGTGAGGTTTACTCGCACAGCTCTTACTAGCTGGCCTCCATTACATTGACGTTGATAGCTCAGATAACATGGTCTTGAAAAATTATATATTCAAAATTTGAGTAGTCTATTTTGAGTAGAATATTTTTAAAGTCTATTTTCAGTAAAGACTTTGGTATTTTGACAAAGTTGGGACCTTTCTGAAAACTCTAGGTGAGACCTGAGATTTCTGGGGTCTTTTTTGTAAGGAAAACCTTAGAAGCAGGAGTCTTAAGCAATTTCATTGCAGTCTTACACTTGCACATTTAAAATCTCATTTGCAATTTTTCTTTGCCATGCCACGTGGCATCTTGTTGTCAGGAGCGTGCCGGAGAAAGCGGAATGGTACGATGCTCAGAAAACCAAAGGGGAAGACTGTAATGCACGCACATGCTTGAGCTAAAACCAAAAAGACGCAGCCAACATGCACAAACACATAGTGGCGTGAGGATAAGCAATGTATTAGTCATTTATTACAGGAATCAGTCTCACACTGGGCCTGTTTTCCAGTCTCGCTGGATGCCTTGTGAATTTCCACCCATGAAATAGAGCGGCTTTCTTCCCTCAGACTCAGCTCACAGAAACTCGCTGCCCACGGGAGACGGCTCTGACCTGGCAAAGAATCTCTGCTTACAGTGGGTCAAATTCTCCACCAGCAGTGTGGATGATACAAAACATAATCCAGAAAAGAGAGGCGCAGCGAGTCTGACTTCACCCCATGAATGGACTGAATGGAGGAGTGTTAGCAGAGCCGGTCGATTTGAAAGCGTGCACCTGGTGTGATTCAGGTGTGTGTGAAGGGTATTGTACATGCTAAATGGATTTCTCACCTCTCGCTCTTTGTGGAATGGACAGACCGGCCAAATCGCCCTCACTGAGTGCGCTCTCAAGGCCTTGGAATATATCCTCCCTACCAAGAATGAAAGAAACAGAGAAAGAGTTTGAAAGAGAGGGAGGGAAAAATGAGGTGGGTGTGTGTGTGTGTGTGAGAGAGAGAGAGAGAGAGAGAGAGAAGAGCGAGAAGCAGAGAAAAAAAAGGAAAACAAAATAGCGTTTACGGTTCAGGCTGCCTCTGAAATAATTTTCCATATCAGTGCAACTGCATGAGCCCAGTGGGAAAGGGAATATGATTTTCTCCATACAGTGCCAGTGGAAAAGAAGAACTCAAATCAAAACAAGATAGAAGAATGCTGGGAAGAGAACGAGAGAGGCACTTGCTGGTCTTTACATCAGGAATCCTGTACTGGGAGTGCCTTAGGACTGTTAGAAAACACACAAACCATCATTCAGTCATCTGTCCAGAACCCGTTTGGCCCGTCCAGTAGCCCACCGAGATCCATTAAGCTTCGGCCTCTGCCTCCAGCTCGGCATGCCGGGTCGATCCAGAGAGCAGAAGGGCTTGACTCCATGTTAATTCCTCCCACTCTCTTGGTTGCTCCACTCCCACCCTTGGGTTGGGAAGCGGCTCTTGCTTGAGCCCCAGGTTTTGGATGGTGTCCTGTCATTAGTTAATACTGAGAGCTCCATCTGATATTCCCTGGATAAGTCTTTGCCTCTCTTCCCATACCGACACTCAGGATAGAACAGAGGGTGGATAGAGGGGATGTGGAATGATATTCGGCCCCTGAGCCAAAGTGCTCTTGTGACAACAGGCCGATTAGCATGAAAACAAATGCTTGTAGCAGACAATTGAATCGTTCCCTGTTTGGAACAAATGGTGGCTTTGCTTGTTGCATGTAATTAGCCTAGCCGAGGCGGGCTGACAGCATCCATATGTCTGAGAGGGTGCGAGAGCGTGTGTGAGTTTACCGTAAGCGCTGGAGCGTAGAGCGCTAGCCACTAGCGCAGCATTTTTAGCAGGAGAGGAGCCGCAGGAAGCAGCAAAGGGAGGAAGAGAGATTTAATGAGGTAGAGAGCACAAAAATGACAATTCAACATAGCTGCTGTTTGCTAAGATAACAATGAAGTGATGGCGACAGCAAGATGTTGATCCCGGGGGAATGAGTGCAGGTTTTCCTCATTAAAGGGCAGGGTGGTGTGGAAGGAGGGTGACGGGCAAGCGGACCTGTGATCTGGCCAGGTGGAAATCCATGTAGATAGCATGGCTGCTGTGGATGAGATTGATGTGTCAGAAAAAAATAGTAGAATGGAGTACTAAAGTAGTAGGAGAGAAAGAAGCAGAAATTGTTACTGGTATGAATGTTCTGGTTTATGCTAGTTAGCAAAGATGTCACTCAAATATTCAGTATTGGACATGGCTTTTTTTGTCCCAAGCCTGTAAAGTGTGACTTTATATCGCATAATGGCAAATTAGTTGCTCATATATGCAACTTTATATCGCTCAGTGTGACTTTATATTGCATGATTGCAGCTTTAAATATCTCTCTGTGACCTTATATCTCACATTTGCAGCATTGTTTCATGAAGTTGTGATTTTGTATCTCCTGATTTTGACCTTATAGGCTATTATTTGACTTGATAACTGGGAATGTGGCTTTATATCTGGCAATTGCGACAGCTTGCCTCACCAAAGTGACTTTATTTCATGTTTTAAACTTTATCTCAGAAGTTCCTTTTGATTTTTTACTCTGAGATGCAAACATGCTTCCATAAATGGGACAGTGAAAGTGTGATAGAGAGAAGCAGGGAAACAGCTCAAGCCAGATTCGAACCAGACCACTTCTCCGATGACCTAGGAAGGTCTTTTTTAGCAGGCGTAGATTAGTGTGAATAGCATGAGAGAAGAAAAGATGACTTTGCCCCTCCTGACCCAGTGTTCCTGCCATGCCATGGTTAGGAGTGAAGGAGTTTATTGCTGTCTGTGCAAACTCATTTTTCTACAACGCTTTGTCTGTGTGTGTGAAGCTGGTGTCCTATCTGAGAACCCTGAGTTGACCCAGACTGCCATGTTTGCGTTGTAAAGCACTGTGTGTATGTGTGTGATTTTTTTTTTTATTTTTTTATTTGTGTGTATGGCTTTAATGTTTGACCTTGTACTGCTGTGTTTATCCCCTCTCGCTCGCTCTCTGCTTTGTTCTGAAGGTAGAGTGATTTTAGAGACCTGCTGATCATAGAGGGGTGTTTTCGCACACAGGGGGGTTGATTCAAACATTCATACATGGAAATGGAAGGGCGGCAGTGCCAGCAGGGAGCTGTGTGTGTGTTGTGTCCTGGAGTGTGTGTATGTCTGCTCATCACCGCTTTTGTTTCGTCTGCTCGGTTTGACTCTCATCTCTGAGTCTCACATGTACACTTCCACACACACACATTCTGAGGATATGTACTTTCAATAGTCTGGGTGTGATTTTTGATTGACAGCTAGTGTTTGAATGAACTAGGTTCTTAATAAGGGGGCTGAAAACCTGTCGCTGATTTAAAGTGATACCCGTGTGAGTGCTGGCTTGTGGGAATGCCTTTAATTGATCTGCAATGGAGACGTAACAGCTATTTGTCATCTTTGAAAATGCGGTTGGACACGTCCTCCCGGTTTTCCAAACCAAAATTATATGTAGTCTGAATCCAACATCTGGAGCTGATGAATAGCACCTACTAATTTTTAAAAAACAGAAAGACAGCCGTTCAGTTTCACCAGTGTTTTGTGGCCATGCTGGCTCATTAATGTTTTGTCCTTGTGGTTTTCATCAGAAAGTAAAATCATTAGTTTCTTGCCAGGACTAAACTGTTCTTGCCAAACACTGAAACCATCTCTCTGAAAATAATCTTAGGCCAGTACTCAAGGGCGATAGAGTTACCTTCAAATGTCTGTGCCGTAAAACTGGATGGGTTATTTTCCAGGTAGCTATAAACATGTTTACAGTTGAACTAACTTTTTTGTATTACAGGGACAAACGTCAGTACTAAATATGGTGATTAATGGTGATTGATGGTGGTTAAATTGACGAGGCATTAAAATGGATGTTGTTATTATAACCTACTTTGAGTAAGTTGCTAAGCAAGATTCTCTTCATATTGTTGCTCTGCCATGACAGTAGTTGCTCTGCCTGACGGAAAACTGATCATAGAAGAAGAAAGTTTATGCTAATGCTCGCTAACTTGCCCCCTTGTGGCAACAAACAATTGCATTGTTATGAAATGCATTTTGACGCATTGCGGAACTTTGGAAGCATCTACGTTCACATAGCATAGACTGAATATGGCATTATTCAGGAGGTTAGCTATTAGCATGTCAATAATTTAATCATTACAAAATGGCAATGCAGCAAAATATTTTTTTTTACAAAAACAAATTAAAGTTTTAATTTGGCCAAAAAAACGAAACAAAACCTAAATCAAAATTTTGTAATTGGGGAATTGATCTGTTTATGTTCTTCAGGGTGTTGTGTTCTGAGGTAATAAATTCAGTAGCTCCTCACTGCAGAACATGAGATCCAGGATCCAAATCCAGGGGGTGGAGACGGGTAGGTTTAGGGATATGTAAAGTGGGAGGAGTTGGATCCAGATCCAGGGGTGGAGATGGGTAGGTTTAGGGATCAGGGGGTGGAGATTGGTAGGTTCAGGGATATGTAAAGTGGAAGGAGTTGGATCCAAATCCAGGGGGTGGAGATGGTAGGTTTAGGGATCAGGGGGTGGAGATTAGTAGGTTTAGGGATATGTAAAGTGGAAGGAGTTGGATCCAGATCCAGGGGGTGGAGATGGGTAGGTTTAGGGATCAGGGGGTGGAGATTGGTAGGTTTAGGGATATGTAAAGTGGGAGGAGTTGGATCTGGATGCAACCTTACCCCCTGGATCTTGTGTTCTGCAGTGAGGACCATCTTGATAAATTAAACCAGTCGTAATAAAATTCTTGGACACAAGCCACCTCTCGATATTTCAGTCCAACCAATTTGACATATTACTACTCTTTCTCATTTTTGGTCAGAGTAAATTGCATCCACACTGCGGACATGTTAACTTATCCATGTTGTGAGCACAAACCATATGCTGAAACAGTCAAAACATGGAGAAGTGCTAATTAAACATGACTGTTTCAGTCAATGATTTACAAAATGGAAATGTTGGCACATCACAATTACATAGCTTACATAACAGTTCTATTTAAACCAGTTGACCTGAATGAGAAAACTGACCAGAGAAGAAGACAGTTCACACTCATGCTTGCTTCAGTGCCCCTTGTGGCAACACTGAGAATGCAACATGTAGGCTACTTGTTTAACATTATGAATTGTAGTCGGAGCCTATAGCCTCGTAGGAACGCGCTCCAACATGTAGTGCGATAGCACTTGGGGCGACCCGAGTTTTAGTCCTGGCTCGTGGACCGTTCCTGGTCCCATTGCCCTCTCTCTCCAACTTTGCTTCCTGTCTACTCTATACAATCCTATCGTAGTAAAGCCAAAAATGACAAAAAAATATACAACAAAAATATAAAAAAACAACCCATTGTGAATTGTATTTTGACACATTTGTTTCCTTTATCATACAAAAAAACAAATGTATTTTTTGCATTACTCATTCACTTCATGGTGTTGCTTCTAGACTATCCGTCATTGTTTTCTTTTTCTCTTTGGGTGGTGTGCAGTTCTCTGTTTCTTTACATGCACGATGCACTTTTACTGTCCAGCAAACGATGCTCCGTTATTCCCGCCAGCTGTGCTGTCTGTGCCTACACAAACACTCCGACCCGCAGACCTGGCTGTTGGACTTTGGCTATAGATCTTTGGGCCTTTGGTTTTCTGCGGTGCGCTTTCTGTCTACTCTTTTCTTTCATTGTTGCCGGTTTAAAATTCCCCCTTCTCCTATTTGTCTTTTTCTCAAATCACCTTTCCTCCTCTGCGACATATTATTTCATGCCTCTGTGTGAGTTATTTAGTGTGGTTTGACGTACCTCATCTTGAAAAGCTGCATAGCTGTGTTTAATGATCCTGCCATTGGACGACCCACACGTGACACACAGACACACACACACACACTATTGTGATTTCTGCAACTGATTGCTGCCAAAATTTTGTGGTGGATCTGGGGTGTGGCGTGTCCCAATCCTTTGGGAATTAACTCACTTCCAGTCTGACCTCCTGTTTTAAAATACACAGATGCAGAGTTACACTCTCACACACTTACAAGACCACACACCCACTCATACAGCCTCTTCCCGATTCCCAGGGGAAGACGCTTCCTCTGAGTTATATTTTAATTCATGACCAGGGAATACCACGCTTGGCATATCCACACACGTAACAGAAAGTTAAAAAAAATTTATGCACACACCAATGACGAATGAAATTAATATTTTAATACTAAAATAGCAAATCTGCCTTTTTTGGCACAATATTCACAAATTATATCAGGGAGGAAATTCCACAACAGCAGCCAGTCTCTAGTGGTTCTTGGAAAAATGGAGCATGTTCTTCACAGTTTGAGCTGTAGTTGTTAATCTGTCCACTTTTTTATTTCCTGCCTGTTTCGGTGTTCACTCCAAGATTTGAAGAAGGAAAAAAAAAAAAAGAAGAAATGTGCAGCTATCATCGTAGGTGTAAGCTGACCTTGATTCTTGCTTCCTGTCATAGAGTACAATATGAAGTTGTGATATGATTAAGTGGATCTCTCTAAAGCCATGTTTGGATGAAACTAGTTATCCCTGAGGAGATTTGTGTTCCACAGATATTGTTTAATGTTCTTAATTTTATCCTTTTTTATCCTGTTTTTCCCTACAACACATTTCTTGACCAAAGTATAACATAAAATTCAGTATAACATAAAATTAAAATTTATTTTACATGTTGTTTTACTGTAAATGTATTGAAATGACAAAAATCACATGGTTTTTAACCACTGAAACCTTGACATGTGCCTTAGCTTTCCTTGGCAATTTAATGAGAGATGTACCAGTTTTTTGAATGAATCATTTGTTCTGATCTGGTTTTTGAGTTAATGACTCAGTGATCTGGTTGCAGAAGTCACTGGAGGGGAAGATTATCAGTGGATGCCTTAAATTTCAGTCTGTTTAATACGCAAAACTATCACATCACTATTTCTTCTAGCAGCATACCTACAAATGTAATTTTAGAGCGCAACCTGGGGATAGGCCTCCAGCGGGAGCGAGGTTACACATTCGTGCCATGTTCATTTAAATCCTTCCTGTCTCTGCCATTTCTGTGTTTAGGAACAGAAATGATTAATGACTAATGCTAATTTTACATGTGGATTACCCTAAATACTCCCATGTCAGTTTAGACTCATTCGCACAAGCGATCGGGCCAAAACCAAACGACTTCAAAAATATCCTCTTGTACGGCACAATCCCAAACTGACTGAGTCACGGCTTAGAGACGCAAAACAAACAGGCAATGAGAGAAGTGTGCTGTTTCTGCAGACCCTGCCTTTCCTCCCTCCCAAAGGCTATTTATTTTGACTGTGAAGAGAAAAAATATTGGGGTTTTTCTGGAGTGGCACATGTTTTGGGGGACAGTGAGCTGTGGGGTTGTGTGAGAGCGTGGAACCCAGCTGTGTAAACACTGCCTCACTTCACACACACATATGCGGTAACCACTCCCCTGACAAAACCCTTAATATGAAGTCTCTCATGCCCCTCCTCCACTAGCTCTGCCATCTAAGGCATGTTCAGCTCTCACACTAATGAAGCTACAACATGTATGTGTGTGTGATGTATACAGTTTACAGTTTTGTATTACATTGTATTGCTTACAGCTCATGTTTACACGTTTACCTATTTATCTCTGCAGGGATATCTGTTTTTCTTAAATTCAGTATAGGATTCATGTACCATATGCGCTGGGGTCCTGTTCACTTTATCAGGGTTTATTTTTAAATATCGACTGTCTGACCATATATTATCCGTCTTATAACTTCTTATCAAGTAAATAATGGACATACAATATTAAAATTGTTTTATTATGTGAGGAGAAAGAGGACATAGAATGATACAAGAGACATGAAACTGTCACAGTTATGTAGGAAATCGAGTGTTGTCAATTGTGGATCAGAATCAAGCATTCCACGTTAATTTTTGTTAATTGGGGGAAATAATATTGTCAAAATCTTTTGGCAATACCTAAAATAAATTCAAACACGCATATTTTATTTTGCCTCAACTACCTAAAACATAATTTGTTAAATTTTAGATTTTCTTGTATGGATGTTTGTTTGTGTGTATGTACACACACAAACATACATACATACAGGACAATATATAATGTAATAATATTCATTTCCAAAATGTTGACTAAACTAAACTAAAATAAAATAAAATAAAATAAAATAAGATAAAATAAAATAAAATAAAAT